>NC_037600.1:23805689-24053189 GCF_003073045.1 Pomacea canaliculata
TAAATACCGGTCACGCGCAATACATTTCAAGACAACACATGACGTAGTGACAGGCTTGAGGAACTGTCAATCATACTTACCGTCACCTAAGACCAACACGTTTGGCACCACGCGCTACCATTTTTGTTTCGTGACAGACACTGTCATAGTCCTATGGTAAGGGTGACACCAAAGAGGTACACGAGGCCAATGCACTTGAAACTTTTTATTTGTCATGTTCGAATGTCAGTGAAGGGAGATAACGTGTTTCAGAGCGGGAAGGACGATGTGTGACGTGCCTTCAGTTCCATGAACTTCGACGAACGTCGACTAACTTGTTACTTCCCAGAGATCTCAGCAAGAAACACAACAGAGTTTAGGTTTCCATCACTCGCGGCTCGCTAAGAGTCAGTACTGCATGTCCTTGAACTCTTGTGTATTGTTTGTTATTTTTCATGTCCACTAATCTTGAGGTTAATTACAAAATATATTTAATGAGCTCAACTGTGAATTTCTTTCTTATGACTGTGATTAATTAAAATCAATAAAAACAGAATACTCATTTTTATTATTTTTTGTTTGCTGTGTGATGTGTTGAAGTAATTGATTAAGAAAAGATCAAGATTTTATATTCTTTCAAAACTGCCTTAGTTATGTGAGTGCTGCACATAATTTCCTATTGTACAATTTATTCAAAGTGATTTTAATTTAGAATGTCTTATGTGTTGTATGAAAGAATTTGTACTTAGTATTTTTTAGCTTTTATAATTATATTTAAGTAAACACTTGGCATGTACATGGACAGTTAGTGTAATGTCCCCAAGAGATCGGGGAGCCATCATCCTCCAGTCTCCACACAGCCTGTAACACGATTGGCGTCTACGAGTTCGATCCGACTGTGACAAAACCCACGCTGACTGTCGGTCCCTAATGCCACAGGAGGCATCAAGAAGGATCCTACCATGTCCACTATAAGTAGTCACCTGTCCGCGTTGATTGAAAACGCCTATTTCACTTTGAAAACAGGTAAACAGTCAGTGCAAACATATTTCCCTTGCTGTAGTTCAGTAAAATTTGCCCAAATATCGTTTCCTAAAAGACTGACACGAGTGCAACATTCTTTTCCTTCTAATCAAATTATATTTATTGCAATGATAGTTTACAAAATGAGTACATAATTATGCTTAATTTTGAACATATATGCCTTCAAACTCCGACATTGTCACCTGTAATTAGCAAGAAGATAAATACCTGCTACACAGGAGAACTTAGTTATGTGTCAGCTGTACTGGTAACAGTGTGGTTCAAATCAGCAAATGGTTGTATGTCTTCCAGTCAAACAGAAAATCGCTAAGGGTTGCTGTGATTAAGAAACGAGCTTTGTCCGGGAGTTAGAATACAACCAAGACAGTTTAAACTTTACAAAACAGTCAAAGATGAAGCCCAAGCCTCCACTAAAGCTAAAACAAAAATATATTACAAACGGAATTTACTCAGCAGACTGGTAAGTGAATCTGCTCTGGACCAAATTAATGGGCAACAATCGCTGTCATTACAGTGTATCGTGTATTATTATTGATTCTCTGTTACTAAGTCGGTGCATTTAAGTTATTTTTTTTCTTTTGATAAAATAAATATAAACACATCTCAATGTGTGCTTGTCTAAGACAAACTGCTCTAATATTTTTTTTTTAAATTTACGGATGGCTAGTTCCAAGCTTTGTATATTTATGTTATAGTTACAAATGACTTCTAATAATGACGTTTTTACCATTAAAAATATAACACAATTATTTGATACACGTTTATATTAGAAACATTTTCTTTGTCATTCTACTGTTTACTTACTGATACTCACACGTGTTCCCGTTTAATCTCATGATGCATTTGTTCCTTCAATTCTACCTTAGCTGTAACAATCACATCAATGTTTTCCTGACACTGTCACTTGTTTTTAACAGAAGGTTTGATAATGATAAGACTGTTGATGTGTTTGTGAGTGTGTCACGATGTTACTTGTAGACCAGACTGTGTTGATGTTGTATATTTGGTGCTTGATTTTTGTTTAAACTTTTTACCAGTGAAATTTTGCTTTTGTATAGTCGGCACTGCTGTAGAAAGAACATGTATACATTTTACTGAAAGTTAAAGACTCGCCTTTTTTGTATCAGTGTCTCGATAACAATATTTTTTTAAATGTTTTGAGCACATTCTTGAGTACAGCGTGGGACGAAGCTCGCCATTCACGTTTGAACAAAGCAGGGATCTGTATATACACATCTGTGAACACAGTTAATTCACTGGCTTTGTTGTCATGGAAATGATCATAAATATGGACTAAACTATCCGAAGATGAAAGAGAACACATACAGCAACAATACTTAGGGAGTTATTTTGCTGTTATTAGCAATGGGATCTTTCATCTTCGAATTCAGCTTTCAAAAACTACACCTTTTCGTCACTTCCAGTTTTCTCAAATCATGGTGTGATTAACAAAAATATAATAATTATCATCTTTAGCTTTTCCCCCTGATTTTTGTTGAGTACTTACGATAGAGTTTTAGTTACATGTGACAAACATGACATGTGTACAACTTTTTGTTTAACTTGCAGTGACCTCCTTCTGTAACATTTCAAGTGTTGTGGAGACAGAACCTGCTCACTCACCTGTACATTCAACGTTGATGTTTTATGTTTTGGTGTTCAATATTTGTTTTTTACAACAAAATAATTTTCTCACTGTTTTCCGTTATCGGAGGCGCGACAGTAAAAGGTAGCAGTAGGTAGAACTCTGAAACAAAGACAATGTTCAGCAGTAGGTAGACCTTTTCTTTGTGATCATCTGAACCACGTCTGTACGCCTACCTCGGTCTGTCTCTCCTACTACTTCGTCTTGATTAAGAATCATTGTTTTCCCACTGGGCTCTCGAGGAGGTTGTAACAGAGGTCTGTTCAAGGCTGTTCACATTCTCCGCTGTGAGTCTGTCTTGGAATCGTGACGGTTCCAGCACAACTGACTCAGTAGGTGTGTAAGACCCACTCTGTCGCAGAGTATACAACACTTCATCGCCAGTAACTGTTTGGTCGGAGACAGTAGAGGGAGGCTGCTAGATAACCCGTGTCGTCCCAGCATGTTAGGATCTGTTAAGCTCGAGACACTAGTGTGAGTTGAGGTCATGGTAATGTGAGCATTGAGTTGTGTGGGTATCGTGTCAATGATCCGATCCAGTTATATGTCACGGAGTTGGCCGATGACTTGTGCTAACTACCAGTCACAGATGTGCGAGATCTTTTTGCCTTGTTATTTGTATCTGGTTTTATTCCTCCGATGTTGCGGATCACATCATAGTCTTAGAAGGAAGGTAGAAACTATCCCCGGTCCCCGGTCGAGAATAGCTCCAGTAAGACCTCCCAATAAAAACCTGTAACTCAATTTAGACTGTACTAATAGTCTTAATTAATTATAATTGTCGTTACTACAGCTCTTATTAAGGACATTCACGAGGCTTTCTCTCTTGCCTATAAGTTATAACATTCAGAGAGATATATAGATATATCCACATACAAGAATCCCCGCTACTCTCCACACCAAGATTCCCGAGAGATGGGATTTACCTGTCTTGAGTCAGGTGCGTCCTCGTTTGGTCTGAGTGAATTTTCTATCTGATGCAACCGCTTCCCCGCCAAAAAAGGACAATGTCGTTATGATCGAGATTTTGACCTTTCAGCCATCTACAGTTAACTCTTTCATTACTGCCCTCCTGCCACATTCTCGCACTCATTCTCCATCTTGAACAAGTCAGCAGTCATGAAGGGTTAAAACACAATGACACGGACTGCTCCGTGACAAAGGTTAAAGCTAATTACAGTAAATTCCGTTACAAATGTGCACCTTTAAATACAGCAGCATATAAAATGAGGGGCAACTCATGTCTTTCTCTCTACACGTATACCTGGTGTCTAGGGGGGCAGGTTGTTTAATTTTATTGAAAACCTAAAACTTTATTCCACACACTCCGTCAGATATTGCAGCTTTTACTACTTTGAGTTCTCTCCCCTCTCATTGTGGGAAGTTGTGTGAAATACAGTCACAATACCTGTTTGGATAATTTCAACCTGAGCTACAGCCAACAATTCATGTGAAAGAAAGCGACACTCAATTCTGTAATCACTTCCCCCACAGATTTTTACACTGACCTTTCCCGTTCAAGGAATGGTGACCCTTAGGCTGACAAGTACCCGTATCATCGTGGTTTGAACGAGAAAGGTTGTACGATTGACGTATTTGTCTACAGGTGTCGACATTGTCACCTGCACCTGGCTAAAGGACCAGCTGAAGTGCACCACAGCCCCGGGGTACGAGGTCAACAACACCGTCACAGATCACCTCGTCATCAGAGTACCGCGAGCGTCACGTGACCACACCGGCACATACGCTTGTCACGTGAATGGCTCTAAAGCCACCGGCTTCCAGCTCTGTGAATTTAACCCAAAGCCAGGTAGATATACGGGTACATTGTTGTTTGTCTTGTTGTTTCAAAGAACGCGTCTTTACTGGATGGATCCGTCTTCAATCAAATTGAAAAAGTAGCCTCCAGTGTAATATTACATCTGTTACAGTCAAAGTGACTCTGATACCAATTTTTTATTGTGTCGATATTAATTGTATTCGCGCTGTCTGTGTGTTATGTACATTTCATTATATGTTCTAATTGCAGTGACCTCCTTCTGTAACATTTCAAGTGTTGTAGAGACAGAACCTGCATCACTCACCTGTACATTCAACGTTGATGTCAATGCAACAAAAAATAATTTCTCACTGGTCCGTATCGGTGGCGCTGACAGTAAAGGTAAGTAGGTAGAACTCTGAAACAAAGACAATGGTTCAGCAGTAGGTAGAGCAGTGGTGGGCAATTAATTTCCCCAAGGAGCCGCATGAGTAATAGGGATGGTTTCAGAGTGCCGGACTAATATAGTTAACTCAGTTTTACCAAATACTGTATAGATAGTATATACAGGTCTGAGGTAGACCTTGCTTTGTGATCATCTGAACCACGTCTATACGCCTATTTCAGTCTGTCTATCATACTACTTCATCTTGATTAAGAATCCTTGTCTTCGCACTGGGTTCTCCAGGAGGAGGAAGGTTGTAACAGAGGTCTGTTCAAGGCTGTTCACATTCTCCGCTGTTAGTCTGTCTGGGAATCGTCACGACTTCAGCACAAGTGACTCAAGAGCTGCTTAGACCCACTCTACCACAGGGTGCACAACACTTTATCGCCAGTAGTTGTTTGGTCGCTAACACTAGAGGCTGAGGCTGGTAGATAAGTGTTGGTCCTTTTTAGGATCTGTCAAGCTGGAGACAGCAGTCCGGCATAGGGACGAGACAGACACGAAGTGACAGACGTCAGTGCCAGAGACAGAGCGCTCGTGACTGAGGCCGCTACGATCGACGTAGTGATATCAACAGATTCCCGGACATCAGCAACAACGGAAGGCCCTCACGTGACAAGAGACTATGTGACGAGATTAGTCGCGAGTGTGTGCTCGACATTTGCTCCATCAACTCTGATGTCGAGAAGAAGAAGTGACCTGCTATTCCTCTGTTCCTTATTTTACTTTGCTTATTTGCGCATCACATACACCGAGGGATGCTACTGGTCACTCGTCAGCCAGTTCAGTAGCGAACATCAAGAGGACGACCTTCCTACTGAAGCTCCGCCGCCTGTGGTGGCGAGGTGGACAGGTGACTAACCCCCCACTGCCCGTCTCCCACTTATAACACCTCTGCACTCCTACCTCATACAACAACTCTTTATTAACATACACAAACACCCTTTTCTTGGCTTGTCAACAAGCCACCCTAGACCTTCATTAAGGTGATTGTTACTTCCCTACTTCAGTTACAACATGACACACACCTTCTTAGCTACAGTTTCCCAGTCAGACAGGGTGAAGGTCGTCTGACGAGACTCTCTTTAAATGGTCATTTCATCAAGGATACGATATCCCTCCTTTTGTTTAAAAAAAAATTGAGTTATAAAATTATAAATGACAAAAATGTTTGCATATTATCTGCATTAAATTGTTTCCATCTGAGGATTCTATAACAATCTTGTCTACTAACAAAGAACAATTAGGGATGAATATGTTTGTCTCTAGTACTTACAAGATTAAATGTAACTGCGCCTTCTTCTCACTTTTTACTCATAAATCTAAGTGTAAAATATTAATAACAACACAGTCTTGTACCTATCTGGTATTTCTTCATGGACATAAAATGATTACTCGCCCTTATCCTTACGAATTCAACACTTATATATATATACACACATTACAACAAACACAATTCGCTCTTTAATTAAGCACATAGTCATCGAGTCTCTTAGGGACTGTTTTTTTTTTTTTTTTTTTTCTTGTTAATCTTCTAGTTTCTTCACTGGATATGTTTGTTATGTCCGTTGTCTCGCCTGGTACCGTCTCTGACGTTTTTTGTTTAACGCTGCACTCTTCTCCTCTTTCCTCTGTTGGATGAAATTTCTTTATGAACGAAGAGTTTCTTGTGTACGTTGCTCCTTGTGGCGATTTCACAGTCACTTTACTTTCAGTCTTTTCAGTAAGTATACACGGTCTGGAGTTAGAGAAAATTGTAGTCTGATTGCTATTACCTTTTCGTTTGAAGATTTTGGGGTATGTTCCGGTGTTATTTAGGTGAGCACCTGTTTAATGTCATTTATTGTTAATGTGTGATATTGTGAAGTCGCATCAACTGATACAAACACGATCTGTGCAGTTACAGGCAATCGTTTTTTAACTGCGTAGTTTTCTGTGATTAGTGAGTGTGTTGCACGGTGGGTGAGTTGAGGTCCGACCGCAGTGATGTCACGTGGCCGATGACTTGCTAATACCAGTCGACAGATGTGCGAGATGCCCTGTTATTCCGATGTGCGGATCACATAGTCTTAGAAGGCTATCCCCGATCGAGAATAGCTCCAGTAAGACCTCCCAATAAAAACCTGTAACTCAATTTAGACTGTACTAATACTCTTAATTAACTAAAATTGTGGTTAATACAGCTCTTATTAAGGACATTCACAAGGCTTTCTCTCTTGCCTATAAGTTATAACATTCAGAGATATATATATATCCACATACAACAATCCCCGATACGCTACACACACAATCCCCGTTAGTGGGATTTACCTGTCGTGAGTCAGGTGCGTCTTTCTCGTTTGGTTTGATTGGGTTTTCTACCTGAATTCCCGCCCAAAATGTTAGTTATGATCGAGATTCCACCTTTCAACCATCTACAGTTAACTCTTTCATTACTGCCCTCCTGCTACATTCTCGTACTCATTCGCCATCTTTAACAACTCAGCTGTCATGAAGGGGTTAAAACACAATGACACGGACTGCTCCGTGACAAAGTTTAAAGCTAATTACAGTAAATTCCGTAACAAATCTGCATCTTTAAATACAGCAGCATATAAAATGAGGGGCATCTCATGTCTTTCTCTCTACATGTATATCTCGAGTCGAGGGGCGCAGGTTGTTTAATTTTATTGAAAACCTAAAACTTTCTTCCACACAGTCCGTCAGATATTGCAGCTTTTACTACTTTGAGTTCTCTCCCCTCTCATTGTGGGAAGTTGTGTGAAATACAGTCACAATACCTGTAATTGTTTGGATAATTTCAACCTGAGCTACAGCCAACAATTTATGTGAAAGAAAGCGACACTCAGTTCTGTAATGGCTTCCCCCACAAATTTTTACACTGACATTTCCTGCTTACTGAATGGTGACCCTTCGGCTGACAAGTACCCGTATCATCGAGGTTTGAACGAGAAAGGTTGTACGATTGACATATTTGTCTACAGGTGTCGACATTGTCACCTGCACCTGGCTAAAGGACCAGCTGAAGTGCACCACAGCACCGGGGTACGAGGTCAACAACACCGTCACAAATCACCTCGTCATCAGAGTACCGCGAGCGTCACGTGACCACACCGGCACATACGCTTGTCACGTGAATGTCTCTAAAGCAAACGGCTTCCAGCCCTGTGAATTTATCGTAAGACCAGGTAGATATACGGGTACATTGTTGTGTGTCTTGTTGTTTCAAAGAACGCGTCTTTACTGGATGGATCCGAACGCAAATTGAAAAAGTAGCCTTTAATGTACTGCTTTCATTACAGCCATCCGTTATGTTTGTCTGTATATTACTGTTATTAAAGACTTCATTAAGCCGCAAATAATATCTTTTTTACTTAAAATGCATCAATTTGTGAAACTCCGTAGTTTTGATTCCAGTAATAGTTAATATTGTGTTACCAGACGGTTATGATTACTTTTCGCTGTTTATCACCATAGTTCTCGAAAGTAAATGTCGATGAAATAATGCGCTGTTAATTTCAATACAATTACAGTAAAACGTTAACAGTGCACTGCATTTTTTTTCAGGCTTTATACATTTTTACATCTGTTGCAGCCAAAGTTACCAATTTATTATAGTGTCCATACTAACTGTATTTGCGCTGTCTGTGTAGTGTTGTTATTGCTATGAACATTTTATTATCTGTTCTACTTGCAGTGACCTCCTTCTGTAACATTTCAAGTATCAAAGAGACGAAACCTGCATCACTCACCTGCACATTCAACGTTGATGTCAATGCCACAAAAAGCAACTTGTCACTGGTCCGCCTCGGTGGCGCTGACAGTAAAGTTTACAGAAGTAGGCAAAACGATGATGATGATGATGATGATCATGATGATGATGATGATAATAATAATAGTATTAATAATGAAGATAATTCCCATAGAGCTATATCACAGGCTTTATTCTACAGGCAGGCAGAATATTCAGTTGCATAGGGCGCAATGATGTAAGGGAATGATGTAAGAAAAAATATAACACCACAGCCTTTTGAGCAGCCTCATGGAGAATTACTATTAATATAATATATCGTTAATAACAGAAATAATGGTCGTAAGTCTTAGAAAATAAAGAAATTAACCAAAACGACAGCAAAGACGAAAGGTGATAAAGCATCAAACAACAAAAAGTTGGTGCTAACAGCTCGCCGGTGACAGTCCTACATCATCCATCAACTCTAGCAAATCACATTAACTGCATAAACATAACACCATTCATAGCACATTATGGATGCAATCCTGTAGACAGAAGAAAACTAAGAACCAGAGTAACTGTAATGTTTACAGAAGTGGCTAGATGTTGGACAAAAATACTTTCTGAAAAGTAACGAAAAAGTCGATGACTAACAAGACTGACGATATGTTATCTCCATTTTAAGACTAGTGAAGAACATGTTTGCTGAAAACAGGAATCGAGAAAAAGGCAAAGGGCAACCTGCCCTGTAATAAGTCTCTTTGTCTATCAATTACTCCAAGCTGTCTGTTCCTCATTTTTGCGACTGCACGACAATGGACTGTCGGCTGTGAATTATTTTTTACGGTAAAAATGTTATTTTTGTGCTTCAAATTGTCGTCTGCGTTTTCTTCAGTAGATAAAAGATGCTTCAATGTAGATGTTATTGAGCTTTCGTATCGATCACGAAATAGCTGCACAACTCTGTAAGACGATAAATATTGTTGCGAACGAAGTATCAGAAAAACCTTTTTTTTTCAACACCAGTGATGCACTTGATACCACTTTTAGCATAATGCTGACAATCCAGCTTGTCTCAGGTAAATAAATAAATACAGTTATCAGACTGACGTGTAACAAAAGGATGCTGCATTAACTGTAGCGAATATATTTTGTAGAATGTTCTGAATATTTAGTAAAATCAAGTATATGGTGGAAAGTACTGCAAATGTATGTGGTACAATCACAAATCTATTTGACATGAAATGATGTAATGATTTAAACCAGTGATGCCCAACCTTTTTCGGCCTGCGGGCCATATCCATTTCGGACAGCCGTGTCGCGGGCCGTTTCACCGCAAAAATACAAAAAAAGAAAAAAAAATAGAGCAGATACCATTTTTATTAGAAACAAGTTGTACTTACCATTAATTATGTACTAATTAGTGGGATATTTGAAGTTGTTTACCCGAAACCAACTTCTGAATGTCTGGCTGACACCAAGTCGGAGCACTGAAACGAAATGTTCGTCCATCGAAAAAAAGATTGAGAGACGAAATTGGTAGGGATAAATACTTCTTCCCTTTTTTTTTTTTTTTTTTGTTTTTTAGGTCTTCTTTCATTACTAACATGCCGATTTCCTGCACTGTGGGCAGAAGTTTCGCGGGCCGGATATGGCCCTCTGGCCGTAGGTTGGGCATCCCTAATTTAAAAGATGACACTTTCTTGGTTCATTTCTGTAAAGCTCCATTGAGAATCATCAAACAATTTTGCAGTAGAAAGTGTGTCACACAAATGTCTAACTAACAATGTCAAGTGCTGCTCCATTAATGACAATCAGCTAATGACTGTAGACTAGTTGGACTGAAGCACTGCAGGCTTCATGACTACACAAGTGTCTACAGTGTCGCCACTGTCACCGCACCTGCTACAGACCAGCTGAAGTGCACCACAGCCCCGGGTACGAGTCAGCAACCTTGTCACAGATCGCCTCGTCTCATCAGAGTACCGCGAGCGTCACTGACCACACCGGCACATACGCTTTCACGTGACAGGCTCTAGCTGACGCTTTAAGTCCTGTGACTTTATCCTGATACCAGGTAGATACACCTACATTGTGGCCACCCTCACATTTGTTGTTTTATTTACTGACTGAACCCGAACCTTATCAAGAGTAAACAAGCAGCTTGTAAGTAAACAGGTTGATGATCACAGTCTATCATTCTATTGTCTTAGAGCTTGATACACAGAGTTTATAACACTGAAGACGAATTGTGTTCTGTACTTTCAGATGTACCTGCCGTAGTTCTGACTGTAGCCATCGCTGTACTCGCGTTCATCCCTGTGTCGTTAGTCATCGTCTTCCTGGTTTTCAAATGTAAACAAAGGTGAGATGACCGGCGGGAGGAATGGTCTCAGTGTCGTCACCAACTCGTGACTGTCCCGTGCAGGTCACAAGTACCGATACCAGGACATGGAGACAGTTTCTCTCAATATTCTTCTTTTGGAAAGCAAAAGTGCTTCCACCTAAGGGTTGTGGCACTGTAAGTGGGGGGATGCTGGGATATGGGAGAATATGGGGGAGTGTAGGATGGAGGGGTGAGAAAGGGGAAGGGGTTAAAGAAGGTATTGGAGGAAAGTCATTAGTCTGTTTACTATTGCTGTTGCCATCTTTCCGTGTTGTTGTCTGGTGTTTTTGGTGTCTATGAATCTGCCAGGTCTGCAATGGTGGTGAAATGTAATGTGTGCAGATTCCCTGCATTTCACTAATTTTATATGTTAGACTTGTTAGTTTTAAATACTTTTTTATACTGCTTATTATGAATTTTTTAAGCTTCATTTTTATAGCTTCTCTTTTTAACATTGTTTTGTGTTATTAATGCTACATAAACAGGTTGCGTATTTTTAAGGCTTTATATTTTTGTTTTATTTAAGTTAGCTTGCTTAGCTTTTGCTCTGGCTATGGATAAGACCCCATATTTATTATTGTTTAATTATTTTATTCTTTATTTATTATTTTAATTTATTATGTGGAGCTCTTGACATCCAGGCTCTGTATCCCTAAAACCCACGCTACCCTTACGTTGACCCCACGTTGATATTTCCATGACCTCAGGTCACCCTAACCTTTTTGCTGATGTGTCTATGATAATACTAAGAGTTGCTCTCGCCTTATAAACAACACTTTAATCTGTTGATGGCGCTTGTTAAAATTCACAAACGAATGCAAACATTTTAAAACTGATGATCGTTAAACAGGAACGTATATTGTATATGTTACTGTACATATTACTAAAAACCTAATTTATAAAAATACTGAAAATAATAAATAATAATTTTATTGCAGGAAAGATGTGGCGACAAAAGAACAAATACCACTGTTATCAAGGGAAGAGGTAAAAACACTTTGTGTTGAGATTTATTTGTCAAAAACGACAACATCATCCGAGGTCACCAACGCTCCATACTATCCAATCAGACAGTGTAACCACACCATAAATCTTCAGACATATTGTGTTTTGGCATGATGTAACCACTGCTGCACATCTGTGTATCAAGTATTCATAAAGCTCATTGTGATTAGTTTGGTCTAGAAATGTGATGATATCTTCCAGTAACCGCCTACGAAGCTTTAAAGACACAAATTCACACAGAGTAATGTGTTCATCCCTTCACTATAGTTGCAATTATATACTATATGTAATTTGTAAATGCAATTTTTTTTTACTATTCAAACTCTAGTGTGGAGGGACAGTGTAGCTCTCGTTGTACCGTTTGAGAGTGAGCCCGTGGAGTGAAAAAGCACTCCAAAGATAAAGAAAATTACCTACTACATTTTTTAAAATGTTCTAAGAACCTGATACAGGCATTCGACCTAAAACGATCTGAAAGACCCAGAGAAAAAGACATTGCATTTTGTATTACAGCACAAAGAGAGTGTTGTAGGAATGTCTCACTTTTACTTTCTTATCCAACGAAAGGTGCACTTCAAGCAAAAGTAAAAAGTTTATAAACAATGTCACTGATTTAAATGTTAAGTTGGATGTTTATTACCAATAAACCACTAGTTGCTCGGGTACAACATTGATGTTTTAGACATGCGTGCAACTATGGTAAGGTCTTACAGTGAATATTCATCTTATTGTGAATATTCATGGGTTAAGCTTACGAGACTTATCTCGGCCACTCGCACGTGCATGACATCATTGTGTCTACATCATACACTGCACTCTACTCACAACTGACAGTCCAGTGACACAACGGTCAAAACCTTCGTCACCAGCACAGGGAGAATCAGGTGCACAGACTTACGTCACATCTCGGGTACACTGTTGTATATGCACGTGACAAAAGTCATGCAAGGTGCGCTGTCTTACCGTCACATAGTCTTAGCTGCTGTCTATGTGTAAAACACTAGTAAAACTGAAACACCTACTTTGAGAAGGCAAAAAGCAAAGAGTGATATTAAGGAATATCAACTGTGCATGTTACCAGTATATTTTGTATCAATATGTAAGTCCTGGGTGGAGATGAACTCGTCATGTAGACCGTTATTTGTGAGCCTCACGTCATTCATTCTTGAGCTTTTTGAATTTGATTTTCTTTCCTTCAATCCGCCATTAACCGAAACACCTCTACATAGATAAATAGGCAAAGACGTTAAGCAAATCTGAAAATAGGTCTGGTGAAAACAAATTCTACTCATCTTAAATAATATTGTCTAGATAAGAAATAATGCGAATACAAATATTTTCATTAATACGGTTCACTTCTGTTTGAATCAATGTACCCAAACATTTAGGACAGGCTGCAATTTATTGTTTATGTCTTTATCTTACAACAGTTGGAAAGCCGCGCAAAAAAGGAAGAGGAATTCTGGGAGCAGTGGGTTGAGGCGGCATTCCCTGATCTGGACTCTAGTGTCTACTTCCTGCCTCCTGTACACGTCAGCCGCGTGCCGACGACACAAGAGTCTGTTGCTGGTCAGAAAGTTCTCGTCCTTCAGTCATCTCGACAGGTAGATGAGTCCAACCAGATGGCGACAAGTGCAGTTCAGGACAGTGATGTCCGACATGATGCAGCCATGCAAAGAATCCTTCTATGTCTGGAGAGAATGTTTAAAGAGAACAAAGAAGTGGTGGTTGGAGTGAGTCAGCTCCTGTTTGACGACTACCTGCGTGATTCTCGTTATGTTGACGTGGCAAGAAGACTTCCCCTACCCACCAGACACGACCCTGATCTGCGACAGGAATCCAAACCAGGGGACATCGATGTACTTCTTATTCATCGACAGTACGGTCTTGTCATCTGTAAAGCTTTTGGTAGCAACGTAAATAAACACAATGTATCGGAAAAGGAACGAACAGAGAAAACTCACACAGAGATTAAAAACAATCTTCAGGAGGCCATCCAACAGCTGGACAGGGCGGGGGTCACGGTGTCATACTTGGCTAATGACGTCACTCCCAGTCTACGTGTCACTAAGACGATCGCACTCCCTAACTTGACGGTTAGTCAGCTACAACAGGTGCTCGACAATGACCCCGAGCTGACTCAGGTGAGGATTCTTGTCATCACTTACGGATTCATATTGTGTGTTTCAGGATGATGATTGATGACGATTGATTAATGATTGAGGATTATTGATGGTGATGATGTAATCGAGTGCAAGGTCGATATATAATATCAGAATCATTACTCTGCATATAATTTGTTTAACAGAGTTGCACTCTCTACAAAATAAAAATTCGTTTTTCAATGTCAAAGGGTAAAGGGTAAAAAGTCAAAGGGTAAAGGTTTTCATAACCTTGTTGTAGCTTTGACAACATGTAACATTAAGTGGTTCACCATGTTCAGACAAGTCTTGCACAATTTATCGAGTCAAGTGCAAACTTCACCGCCATTTATCCTCCTGACACTTTGTAAGCACGACAAAAGCATGTTACGACTGGGTTACTCTTTTGTGAAATAACAATATAAAGTGTGTCTCTACTATTCAATATGTCCGCTTAAATCTTTGTCATGTTTTGTTCATTTCTCTTCAGATCAAGTGATTCTGTTACAGGAATTGTGTCGGTGTCTGGGACCAAGCGACCCCACCGACATCACCAGTCTGTGTCTGTGCTGTGATCAGTTTTCTGACCCCGGGAACCCGTGTGACGTCAGTAGTCACGTGTTAAAGAAACTCGGAGAATGGTGGACACGATGTGTGGCTGTGTCTGGGCCTGACAGTCACATGACACGTGAGGTGTACAGGACACTAGTAGCACGGTAAGATACACTGTGTACAATGAGTATCACAACATAAACTAACACTGTACGAGTGTTGACGTGTAAATAACATTTGATATCAAATGCACGTGTGGTGACAGTCAGTGGCAGACTGACATTGATGTTGAGATGACAAGATGTCAGGTCTACTGTCATCACATCCTCCCACAACCTCCTCCATCTCACCTTCATCGTCACTAAACACTCTTGAGCTTTGAGCCACTCACCCGCTGTTTATGTTGTTTATTTATTAAGTAGCTGTTGCTGTGTACACATTGTAAATAAACATCTTTATAAGACACAATTATTGTCAGACATGTTAGCTTGACTTATAAACTGCTCGTTGTTAATATTAGACTATTACAAGATGTGTAGTCTATATTTGTGTTACCTTTGTATGACTGTGACATCACATTCCTAATTCTCCTTTTCTTCTCATGTTACTATCGTCTCTCTATCCTCTCTATATTTTTGATGTAAATCATTGATTTACTTTCTTTCGTGAATATTTCGTTTCTTTCTGCCTCTGCTTGATCACTATCTAAGGAAGCCCTAAGGCCAGAGGGCCGAACTAATAAAGTTAACTTAGTTTTACCCAATTCTGTGTACATATAATATATATACTGGATGGCGGGCCAGCGGGCGGGCCGATCAGAGACAGGAGGCGGGCCGGAAGCGGCCCGCGGGCCGCACCTTGCCCTAGTCTGCTATAGACGGTCTGAGATTGATGTGGCGGGTGACACACAACATCACAAACATTGCTAGCCCTCTCCCAGCAAACTGTCGTGATGTAGTCTTATTTGGTGGCACGACATTAAACACTAACAAACAAACTCCAGCACATACAGTCGGTTCCGGTGAATGGGACATTATTGGGACGCCATTATGTTGGTCCTAATCACCGGGTGGTCCGACTACACGAACATCGCTTGTTTAGGGAAGGACATAAGTGGTACTCAGTGTGTCTGACTGTGTGGGTATCGTATTTAATACTTTCACCTCCTCAACACATCGTCAGTCACTGGGAGACTGAGACCTGCCGCAGTATTTACAAAGCTACACAGAAATATCTACAACACCGACGACACTCGCTTAGTTTTTACTTTGTTGCTTGACAAAACTGAAAGTGCGTAGAAGAAAATGTCATGAGGGTAAAAGAAGTAAAGAACGAAGTCAACCAGAATGTCAAGTATTTCTATCGTGCAAAGATCGTATACAAACCTGTGACCATACTTGACCTCGGCGTACGTTTCGACATGAACATTGACCTCTTAAGGGTCATGAACTTTGTGGCTGCATCATGGACAACAGTTAACCCATCAACTATGGGGACTGTATCGCCGAGGCTGGTTTCAATGTTCAGTCAGCCGGACGTTGTACATGACGGTGATGATACTGACGATGTGAGCATCAGTGATGAAGTTCTAGGAGATGATTGGGACAGAATAAGTAACCTCTGGTGCATCTGATTTCAACTTCGACAATTTCGTTACTTGCGACGAAAGCTTGCAAATATGTGTTGTACTTTTTCTTGACGAATGTGAGGAAGCTGCGGCTGTGATACTCAACGGTGATGGAGTTAATGGTCACATGAGGGAAGTTGGCCTTCAGGCCCCTGGGGGCAGCGACATCTTGGGTCACGTGCCACGTGGGGAACACGTGATGTAAACATGAGCAACACTCACATTAAAAGTGACGTAAACACCAGCACAACTCACAGGACACGTGATGTAAACACGAGCACAACTCACAGGACACGTGATGTAAACACCAGCACAACTCACAGGACAGGCCACCTGGGATGAGTTCCTCCCCACGGGGACATCAAGTCTTGTCTACACACGGTCACAACCTTGTTATTCACCTGTTGGACTTTGACCTCGTGACATGTTTACACAGGATTGTGACATGCGGTGTCTGTCATACTGTCTCCGTGTCTGGATGTCATCTGAAGTAAATAAAGTGTTTCCTCCATGTAACGTTTATTATGGCGGTCCCTTGAGAAACGTGAAATCGAGGTTTTACTGTAAATATTTTATGAAGATTATCAAATCAAAATCAAAAAATCAAAATCAAAACAGACTTTATTGTCTGCCCAGGAGACCCAGGGCAGAAATTTGTCTTTGCTCACATACCCATACAGACATTTAACACACAGTTAGGAGTAAAAGTGAGGAGTAAAATAGTGTTGATTGCACCAGTTCATCAAAGCAGTGTATGTTTATCCTACAACAAACCTTGGGTGACCAAGGGCCTAAAAGCACTGCTGAACAAAAAGAAACTTTTGTTCATCACGCGGCAGAAGCCCACGACAGAAGATTAGTACATAGAGAGGACCATGATGCTATCCGTTGGGTGGGCAGAGGCTCTACGAGCATACTAGTTAGTCCGCTTTCAGTAGTTTGCCGGTGGACCAACGAGTGTCGACGAGATTGAAATAGAGGTCGAGTTAGCTCTCGCCATAAACCCGATGTGTCAGAATGCGGCTCGTGGTTACATCTTGAGCTCACTGGAGGGACCTGCCAGACGTCGAGTTATGATGCTTCCGCATGACGCAAGAGATACGCCGAGAAAGATCTTGGGTGTCCTAGTGGAGGCGTACGGCGAACGGAAAGATGTCGACATCAGTGCCACAGCAAACGTGATGAGGTGGTCGACGAATACGCGCGAAGCTCCAGAATTTAAGCAGGCGAGGTAGAAGGCGGCGCAGAGCGTCGAAGTGGCGGCGATTGACACCATCTCGGAGGACTGCAGCCGACCGGTCAGGGAAAGTGACTGCCCCCGTTTTCCGTAACAGGATGACAGGGAAATAAAGTGTAGCTGGCCTGACTGGAAAGTGTCCGACGGCGGAGGTTGTCATTTATGCAGTTTGAGTGATGGCGTTGCTCGACACCGCCAGTGAGGTAACGACGGTCACTGACGAGTGGGCACGAGGGCACATACAGGACACTTACAGCTAAAGAAACTCAGGAGTGGCGCGTGGGTGGACATTGTTACGGCCAGCGTCTGGAGGACGTTCCTATCCTGGTGGTCAAGGACTGGTCGATGTGGTCACAAGTGAGCGCAGGAGGCGCGTGTCGCTTCTACTAGGGAAGAACGTCCTTGATCAGATAATGGACTCTACGCAGATGTGGCGCAGGCAGTACAGGCAGCCGTGCATGAAGCTCATCTTGAGAAGACATTGTCAACAAAAGGACTGGCTAGGGCCGGCTGCAGCACGCCGTTCCAGGATGCCAATGGGTCTGAACCGTCCACACCAGCCACTTCCAGAGGTTAATGCAGACCACCATGCCGAACTTTTAATTTCAGTCCTTCTTGTGTACTTAGACGATCATTTGTATACTCCAAGATAAAGGACATTCAAACTGCGGGAAGCGCCATACCTTCAGGATGACGACAGTGAAGAGGAAACGCCAGGGTGGTATGCTACTCTTCCAAACCATCACCACAGAACTCTTGTGACAATGCATGTGTGCCAGAAGTAACAGTGTCTGTGGTGTCAGATGACAGTACCAGAAATGACAGTCCCTAATCGTGTCCGAACCGCGCAGATCGCAGCGACTTACCGCGAGACAGGCAACAAACTCGCACAAAGTGTAGGATGAAACAGTTCGTGCGGCGCTATGCATGGCAATATGAATACCATGGATATATTTTTTAGTTGCGGTGATCGGTGACACCGTAGATGACACGTACGCATTGATCAGTTGTTTATTTTGCTATTTGTTCATTTTTCTTCAACTTTACCGCGGCTGCGTCAGAAAATGTCATTGACAAGAATGACACACGAGTGATGGCTGACACAGATGTCAGCACTCACTCTTCTTCAGTTCTGTTTGATTCCTCCTGAGTCCTTGTGCCTTTATTTAGGATGTGATGGCTGCTGGCACGAAGGACCTCTGGTAGGCAGCTTTCCTTATGCGTGGTACCTTATAGCGCCTGCCTGAGGGCAACAGCTGAAGCTGGTGTGGAGAGGGTGTTTCAGGTCCGAAATGATGTTATGTGCCATCCTTCTGACTGCATGATGAAGGTACAAGTCAGAAAGTGGCAGCTGTGCTTGACCAATATTTTATTTGCCTGGTGATGATTCTGGCAGCTTGCCTTGTCTTTGACTAGTAGGTGACCATACCAGGCAGCGATGTTAAATGACAGGATGCTCTCACAAGAGACCTGTACACAGTCTCCAGCACCCCAGAGCTGACGTCGAAGCTGCGAAGTCTCCTCAGAAGTACAGCGTTGCTGGGCCCTTTTTGTACACTTGGTTCACGATCACTAAATGAGAGCCTCCCGTCGATCACTGTACCAAGGTACCTAAACACAGCAGCCCTCTGAACCTGCTGTCCCTTGATTTGGAGTGGTGGGAGAGAGGGGTTGTGCATCTCTTCCTTCGTAGGCTCTTCCAAAGGCCATCTCCTCCGTTTTGTCAACGTTCAGATCCAGAAAGCTGCGGTCAAAACCACTCCTCCAGCTCCCCCACACAGGCCAGGTACTGTGACAGGGACTGCTCGTCTTTCAGGCAGCCCACAAGGCCATGTCATCTGCATATTTAACAAGTTTGAGAATAGCACTGTTAATAGTAATCCCATTTGTATATACAGAGAACAGGATGGGGGAAAGCACACATCCCTGAGGGGTACCCGTGTTGAGGATCTGCTCATCTGACAGAATCATTCCATCCACTGACAAATAAACTCCGTCAGACGAGCTGCTGGACCCTATAGTACCTGTCGGTGGAACTCTGAAACCCACCCTCTGTGGTCGGTCCTTCAGGAATGATCTGATCCATAGAACGAGCCAGTGTTGACATCCAGGTCTAGTAGGCGCTGTACAAGAAGGTGTGGCTGGACCGTGTTGAAGGCGCTGGAAAAGTCCATGAACAGGACCCGAACATAGGTGCCAGAAGTGTCCAAGTGTTGTAGGATAGTATTTAAAAGCGTGAGAGTTGCATCAGACACCCCCCTGCGTGGCTTGTAGGCAAACTGCAAAGGATCCAGGCGATCAGCCATGGTGGGGATTAACAATCTTCCCACAACTCTCTCCAAACACTTGGCCACAACAGACGTGAGAGCCACAGGTCGAAAGTCTTTCAGTTGGTAGCATGAGGCTTCTTTGGCACTGGTATTATTGTGGATGTCTCCACACGCGGGGGACACTATGAGAGTCAAGGGAGAGCTGAAAAAGTCTGGTAAAACACCACTCAGCTGACTAGCACACTCTTTGAGTACTTTGCCTCTCACGTGGTCAGGTCCAGGAGCTTTACGTGGTTCACATGAGAGAGAATTCTGACAACATCTCCCTCACAGATGGTGACAGTGGCTGCCGACAGTGAAGAACAGATATTTTCTGCTTCATTGCTGAAGTCTCTCACATCAAACCGCGCGTAGAAAGTGTTGAGCTCATTAACAAAATGACACTGGGTCATCACACTTTACTCTCTGTGTCTTGCGTTCTCTACCCATCATGGTGTCCAGGCCCTTCCAAGCATCTCTTGCGTTGCCCTCAATTAATTGCTTTTCTACCTCTTTCTGTATTCCACTCTAGCCGTTCTTGCCTTTGCCCTGAACTCCTTCTCCTTTTCTTTCACTTTCTGTTTGTCTCCTTGCATAAAAGCTATCTTCTTTTCATTGAGACAGTGCTTCAGTCCTTTACCTAGCCATGGTTTGTTATTTGGATAGCTGCAGATCTGCTTGGTAGGGATGACAGACTCTTCACAGAAGGTGATGTAAGAGGTGATTGTGTCTGCCAGACAGTCCAGGTCGTCTCCACAGGTAGTGAAGAACAGATCCCAGTCAGTGACCTCTAGGCAGTCTCTGAGCAGCTCAGTTGCTTCATTTGTCCCAGGTCCTAATACATAGTGTTGTCGGCTTTTCACGTTTAAGGAGCTGTCTGTATGTGGGTAGCAGATGAACAATGTTGTGGTCCGATCTGCCCAGCGGCGGCCGGCACTTGGAAACATAAGCGGCCGGCACATTACCGAAACACACCTGTCTAGCGTTCTGTCGAGGCGGGTGGGACACGTGACGTATTGATGGAGACAGGGGAGCAGCTTTACAGACATCACAGCGGTTGAAGTCACCGAGCAAAAACACAGGCTGATCAACTGATCTTGTTGTCGCTCGATTATATGTGTCTCCAATGTGCTCAGCTGCAAGGTTGAAGTCTGGGCCGGGCACATAGACGAGAACCACAGTGATTTGGCCGAATTCACGAGGTAAATAATGCGGCCTGAAGGACACTGTCAGTATCTCATAATGGGGGTACTAGTCTGTTCTCGTACTGTGTAGTTCGTGGCCCATTTCTCATTTGCAAGCAATACACAAGCCTCCCCCTACATGCTTGTTTGTCGCTTGTGCATTCCTGTCAAATCGAATCGTTGTTGTATCCTTCAAGTCCGAATGTCTCCTCCTCTGTTAGCCATGTTTCAGTGAAACAGAAGAGGTCACAGCGTCGGTAGTCCCCATCGAATTTAATGAGCGCAGAGAGCTCATCCTGTTTGTTGTGGAGAGAGCGCACATTCGACAGGGTGATGGCTGGCAGTGGATGTCGGCACCCTCTCCTCTTCAGTCTGTGTCTGACTCCTCCTCTAGATCCTCTCAGTTTCTTTTTTCTTTGCCCGCCCTGTGTCGGAATGTCACTGAAATTCACATCAGGGGCCTGTGTGGCCTTCTGCCGCAGCGACAGCAGAAAGTTTCGACTGTAGATCAGCATGACTGTGTCGCCACTCTAACCCATGGAAGTGTGAAAGTCTGCCGTACAGGCACACACACACGTACAGACTACACTACACTGCTCGTAGCACGATCATGGCAGATCTATCGCCGATTCAACTAGGTATTGGGATTGTAATAGATCTACTTGGTAGGGACGATACTCAGTCACTGAAGGGATTGTTGTAAACAGCCAGATAGTCCCGATTGGCCGTACATGTAGTCCGTTTCAGTCCGTTTCTGACTATCTATAGATCTAACCAACGGTCACAAAATGGACGCGGTGTTGGTAAAAGAAATTTCTCCCGTACAGGGACACTCACACGCAGCAATACGGTGCTCCTCACAGTCAGACGTATTGAAGTAACACTTATAACCATTCATGCACAAGCTGGAGGAAGCGAAATTCCAGTAGAATTCAAACACATCAAAAAACGTAGAGAATGATTGTGAGCCGGGGTCAAGCCACAGAGTAGCGCCCCCTCTTTTCCTCACCCAAACACACACACACACCGGAATATTCACATTGTATATGATAATTTGAGTTTTAAAGTGAACTTTCCTAAGGAACGCTTCAAAAATTAATATTTTGAAATATGTGTGTTTAAATATTTTAAAAATGCAATATTTGCAGCCTTTTTGAGGGGTCTAGTTTGAATAATTCAACAGAGACGTTTGCTTTATATGTTATTGTGCCTGTGCTTTTAACTTAGATCAGGGATGCCCAACCTACGGCCCGCGGGCCATATCCGGCCCGCGACGTTGTCCCATCCGGCCCGCGAAACTTCTGCCCACAGTACAGGAAATCGGCATGTTAGTAATAAAAAAAACCGAAAAAAACGAAAAAAAGGGAAGAAGAAGTATTTATCCCCACGTAGGGGCGTTTCCCAATCTTTTTTTCAATGGACGAACATTTCGATTCAGTGCTCCGACTTGGTGTCTCTACGATGCAGCCGGACATTCAGAAGTTGGTTTCGGGAAAACAACTTCAAATATCCCACTAATTACTACATAATTAATGGTAAGTACAACTTGTTTCTAATAAAACTGGTATCTGCTCTATTTTTTTTTTCTTTTTTGTACATTTTGCGGTGAAGTGGCTGTCCGAAATGGATATGGCCCGCAGGCCGAAAAAGGTTGTGCATCACTGTGATAACCAGTATAGGGCTACAGTGTTGGTGTCTCACTTCTGCTCCCTCCACGAAACAGGCGGACGCGTTGGTAAGCAGACTGTCAGAAGGTGAAATGGGTAACTGTATGGGGTGTTTGCGGTGAGGTATGTCGAGGAGTAGCCGGCCCTTGGCGGCACTGGACCGTCGGGTGGACAAAGGGCCAAGAAGTCTCACCACTGTTTATCTCCCCTGGAATCAGTAGGCCTGTGACCGCGGACCGCTTACATCACGACGGACATAGATCAAAGTCAGGTTGGGATGGTAGCTGTCGTTGCAGGGGATCTCTCAGAGAAAGGGAGAGCATCGTTAGCCTACGCCCGTTAATTATAGAAGTCCGCGACACACCTGAAACAGGACAACAGCGCTACCTGTTATTGTCAACCGCTGGACACAGGGTGAATGGGAAGCCAGACGGGATGGCGCCGTAGTCGCAGATTGCGTCACTAGTGGGTGGGGGTAAAGAGTGGTGTGTAGTGTGGGCTGGAATAAGCCAAAATGACCATCTGTCCATCATGTGTTAGCTGAGTGTGATTGGATCAATCTGGATAGTGGAATAGTCGAAGTGAGTCTGTGGAATGTTTGACCAATCACGAGAGAGGATGATCCTCGCAGATGAGGATTTAGTACTGTGATCGGTCAAGACTCGTGGTCTTTTCACACTGGTGAAAAGGAGGAATGTTTTTGAGGAGGAATGCTGTAGCCGAAATCTGTTCAAGGCTGTTCAGATTCTCTGCTGTGAGTTTGTCTGGGAATCGTGACAACTCCAGCACAACCGACTCAGAGGTGTGGAAGACCCGCTCTGTCGCAGAGTGTACGACGCTTCATCTCCAGTATCTGTTTGGTCGCAAACAGTAGAGGGAGGCTGGTAGATGAGTGTCGGTCCTGTAGGCGCTGTTAAGCTTGAGACAGCAGTCCGGCCTAAAGGACGAGGTACAGGTAGGCACGCGGTTGTGCCAGGATCTCTGCGCGTGAAGAAGGCCGACACGAACGATGGAAGACACCAGCGGATTCCAGGACGTCGATCAAGGAGGCCCTCACGTGACTAGAGACTTGTGTGTAAAGATAAGTGGCGTGTGGCGTGTGGTGTGTGCAGTTTGATTAAGATTAGGTGAATCGTGGCTCATTAGATATCTGGACTAGTGGAAGGAGAACAATCAGATTAACGGGACACCTAGATAACGACCACAAGTTCATGTTTGAAACTATCATTTTGCTGTAATTTGTATAATCCTCTCCATGATTAATAACCTTTTTTTACGCTAAATTGCCTTGAGCTGTTCATTGGGGTTATGCATGCTGGGGGCTCGAGCTAATTAAAAGTGTTAATTGATAAGCAATTTAGTGTGAGAGCACGCGGTAAATGTCGACGTGATTTGGTAGAGGTATCGAGAGTGTGATAGACCGAAGGACGGAATCACAACCTCTACCATCTCCACGGGCTCTTCCCCAGAGATACGCGACACTCTTTAACACAAAAAATGTTTACAACATCTTTCTACCTCGACGACTACTTTGGGAATCAATAAAACTGACTTCGTAACAGCTAGACGGGTTGCAGTGAACATTTTGTTGAGTCGTGCACTCTTCTATGAATGATGCTCACCAACCCAAGAACCAGTCAAAGTAGTTCCTCTGGTCCCTGACACTACATATGTTTAAAGAGATAATATATTTTTACTTTGAAAACCTGTGGACGTGAGTCTGTTAGCCATTGTTTTGATCCAGCAAATATTAAGTATTTTTGAGTCAGCGGGTATTGTGTTGCGATTTTGTGTGCGTCCAGTATTCCTCCGTTTGAAAAAATTAAATGGTTTCTCATAAATTATTAATTTGTAATATTACGGAAGTTTGACGACAGAATGATTGTTATATTGGTTTCTCATAAATTATTAATTTGTAATATTACGGAAGTTTGACGACAGAATGATTGTTATATTTTTAGAACTGCATATTTAGTGTGTGATTTATTTTTACAGGCTTTTACAGGCTGTTTATGCTTAATGTTGGTGTGATATATGAAGTATGAAGCAAGCGTCCAATATCTATGGGATATTGTACAGAGCATAGGCTCTGTAATTACGAAAAAAAAAGTGAATCTGAATATATAAATTTTCTACATCGTACATGCTGACATTGCTCCTGACACTAAAGTGTTTTTAAGTACGTACCGCCACACAAAATTACTTTTTGTTAAATGAGTATTTTATGTTCACATGAAAGTAAAAGAAAATACAAAAAACACAAAACAAAACTTGAGTCTCTATCTTTATTAGTTTGGGAGACATTATAATATATATATAAGCTGTTTGAAGTTCGAAATTTACGTGACAGCTATTACTATTGATGGTGGACCATGTTTGAAGCTCTCATCTGTACATCGCGAAATCTTAGAAATCCCCAAAACTTTGTAATGTCTAATCTACTGAAAAGATTGAAATCAAATTTCAAACGCTGATAGGAAACAGTTGTATCTGTAAATCTGTGTTAGTTTATGTTAATTACTTTTACATGTAGTGCAATGGGGAGCAAAAATGTACATGTACAAAACCAAAATTAAAAAAATCCCCACAAGTCTCACATCGACACACAAAATTTTAAATGCATATTCAGTTTTGTATTATTTATATTTTAAAGCTTCTTATCTACTCTCCATAGACGACAGTTATTCAAAAAGTCATTTGCAAATGCAAACATATTTTGAATTTTTTCTTTATCAGGCTTTGTCATGAACCAGCCTGGTTCAAGGCCAGAACAAGGCCGAGGCCAGTAGATAAATAATAGGTGGGCAGCAGCCGGTGAAAGTGGACAGTAAAGGGAAACTGACTGTCCGTTTTTACGACTTGACAGGTGGCCTTGACTGAGGTAGGAGATCGAGACCCGGGGTTAAGAGTTAAGATGGAGCAGTTTAGTGGTATAGCGCAGTAGGCAGTGCTTGCCTTAGTGTTTGAGCGATAGCGTCAGGGCCGGGTTGATTTGGTGCAAAGGAGTCACGTGTTCTACTAGCATATAGTTTAGGGTAGATGTTTCGGGGCCTTTTCCCAATACACCAGCAGGTACTACCGTTTCTAAGCATCAAATCAGTTTAGGCAGCAAGTGTGAGGGAGGCATGTTCTACTTGACCGCATCGCGCTACTTGCTGGCACTTACAGTCTGGAACCGTGACAGTGAAGAAGTGGTATCCGTCCTCGCAGACGACAAGAAGAGGATACACCGTCAGAAACGGCAACAGCAACTCTGCCACCCTCTGCCTGGGACAACCGCCGGTGATACTGATTACTGCGCATCTGTGTCCCTAGGGTCTTCGTCGTCTGGAGCCGGTGCCGGACCATTGTGGCCTGAGATCGTCACAGCATCCGTGTCCGTTGCGTTGGGCAACCAGAGGAGCAGTGGGGTCAGTGGGTCTGAGGGTGAAAGGCGGGTGGAGCGAGCCAGTGACCTCTTTCCCCTCGGGCGATCAGACCCATCCTTCTCCCTGCCTAGTTCTTCAGAGGCTTTGAAAGCCAAGTGCATACATTATTCTCTACAGAAAAATTCTACGAAAATGTGATAATTGCTTAGTGATCATTTTAAATGTGAAAAACAGTTCCAGCATGGAGAGTGTCATCATAAACTGCGACATTTTGTACAGGTTTTATCAATGAAAACTGGCGATCTTATCCTGAATAAAGGTTCACTTGCCCTAACACCGGCAAAAATATCAACAAAAAAAAAAAAATACATTTAACACAAGCTTTTGTCCAATCAGTGTTGAAATGACTTTTCACTAAAGCACTTCTGTATATTTGAATATTAGTGTCAATGTGTCCGCGGTCCTCGCATTACTTGCTGTAGCCGCCATTGTGACTGTACACTCGTACCAACTACTTGAGTCAGTCTGTGAGTCCGCCAAGCGGTCGACTATCATCAACTCGAAACTAATAACAAGACTCAGTGTGTAGACCGTATGATGTTGATGTTGATACTAGTTGTAGTGTAAACAGAGACACGGACCTCGCGATGTAAGAAAATGTATTGACGCCATTGGTATAACTTCATGAGGTGATGACATGACTGAGAGTAGAAGAGGAAAAATACTGAAGACAAGTGTTGATGTGAGAGACAGACACACAACTACTAGCGGTGACAGGTGTGTCAGTGTCAGTCACCTTGTAACGGACAACTACGCAGTAGAGGGGGGAAGAGGGGATGGGGGAAGGTTGACATCCGGTGTTGACAGTTTGTTTTTAGAAAATGTAAGCGACGCAATTCAGCGAAGACCACGTGCGGGCCAGGCAGTGCTGACACCTGGTCTAGAGGGACTGGGGTGGTTATATTTAAGCCCGACCATAAGCGGCCAGGGGGCGGCTGATAGTAATTTGGTGGATTTGTGGTTTTACTTTACCGACTCGACCATCTCTGTGGACGTGATACTGTGTATGTATTACGGGAGAAGTACTTTGTGGTTGTACTATCTCTGTGGACGTAATAATATGTATGTATTACGGGGATCTACTTTGTGGTAGTACCATCTCTGTGGACGTGATACAGTGGCTGTATTACGGGAGATATGCTATTGCAGATGCACTACTGTGGATGCACATCGTGTTTCTTTAGTCCTTATCATCGCCGTGGGAGCTCTGTGGTGTGAGCAACAGGCCGTGCAACTTCTTGGGAGCCAAGAAACTGCACACCGACGTGGGCGAGCAGGAGCCGTGGACTCGGAGTGAGTAAGGAGGGGGGGGGTTGGCTAACCTTCCCTTCCTTACGCGGACGTACCGACCACCACCAGGGAGGGTACCAAATCAGCTGAAACTAACCGCCGGAGGAGGGATGGTTTTCTCTTAGTTTCATCCCAGCTACATATTGCTCTACCCACCCGCCTGACAGTAACTTATCGGTATAGTAAAAACACTCTCTTATCATTTATTGAACTGTAGAAGAAAAGATTAAAGTGGACTAAAAGAAACCGGGGACTGGAGAGCTGCAGTGACTAAACGTTTATTAACATGTTGAACTTTGATGGTGTGTTATTATGGCAACTCTTCATTTGATGCCGTGTGGATTCCGGCTGAGTAACATGTTGAACTTTGATGGTGTGAACGTGATGGAGTGTTATTATTATTGACTGTAGATTACTGTGCATATTTTGTCTTCTTGTAAACTTGTGTTTGGTTCTAATAATTATTGGTGCCTCTAAGGAGGGACGCCCACCCTTAAGCGATCTTATATTGGTTTTTGGTAAGAATGCGCATGTCTGCGGATGGTCCGTGACACACCTTCAGGAGGCTTGTCATCAAGGTAGACAATCACAAGTTGTGACGTACAGCGGGACATGGATATACTACTCAACAGTCTTGAACTTATTGCATATTTGAAATTCTTATCGTCAGGGTCCTCCAGACAGACGACGACTTTTCTCTCCAGACCACAAACACGACCTTCACACGTCATCCACACCACGTCACTGCGGGCCGTGGCCACGTCCTCGATGTCATCATCCTTCATCACCCGCACTGGGATACCCGCTTCTTGCAGTCCTCTCACCATACCTGACTGATCACTAACGTCACCCCAGTCCAACACCAGCACGTCTCTCCACTGTAGACAGGGTGTTGTGCCGCCGCAGGTGGTAGTGATTGTTGTAGATGTTGTGTCACTCTCTGTCAACATTCACACATCCTATAAAGCACGTGTCACAGGTACAACATACAGTCTGAAAAACACATTGATGTAGACAATGACCTTATAACGTGATGACGTAAAACGTCACTAACACATTGCCATCTTCAAAAAATTATTTATCAACTGTTTGTTATTTCTCACACATAAATATTTATCTGTAAACAACGTTACACTACACAATACCCACACCTACCTGTCACATCAACACGTAGACTGTGTAGGAAGCTGGCCACCTCACGACCACACGTCACACAGTCACCTGGCCTGTCACCTGAGTGACCCTGACTTCGGTGATACATTCGCCTGACTGGCGGGCCGTCTGTGTGGTCGGACACACCTCGCTCGCTGTACGGCAGGACATCACGGACTTTAGAAGTACTCACGTACTGCTCGAGTTCCCTGACAACGGCGGGCGGACAGCGGATGGGTCTGGTTAAATATTCCTCTTCCCAGTCGGCGGGTATATGGTATGTATGGTAACCAATCCCCGCCCAAAGATGGAGACGAGGAACGCGTAGCAGCAGCTCACTACAAAAAGTCTGGAGGCCTAAGCTGAGACAGAGGATGTTGTTACACGTGTTTCACTGTCTACTGTCAGTAATATGTGTCTTTATGTGTAATTATCATGTGAGGTCGTCAGTAATGACATCATTAAGTAAGTGACGTCACAATAATGACACGTTACTACACAATTTTCATAACAGCCCATTTCACACAAGAAACTTATTTTCACATGACATCACATCCATAGTGTCTCACCCACTGCAGTATTGATTTTGAGATCAAAGCAAGCTCCATCTATGATTGTCTATCAGGACATCACACGCTGTACAACTCACCTGTCACTGTCCACTTCATCAGCGATGACGTACAACGTCCCTTCCCTTGCCTCTTGTGACAAGTCGTTGACGGGCTTCTCCACGTCTGCATCGTCATCAAGCTCATACTGCAGGAGGTGAGGCTGACCGGGTGACACACCTGCTGACTGTTGTGTGTTTACTGTCTGTAGCAACAGGTGATACAACATGCTGCACGCTGCACGACTCCCTCTACTCGTACTGACAACGTAGACGTGGTGACCACACCACAGCCACTGTATGGCCATCAGCAGCAGCACCACAGTTTTACCTGTACCGGGCGGTCCGGTGACAAAGACTCTGGTAGGCGCCGTGTGTAGCAGGTGAAGTTGCTCCGGGAAGAGTGTGATTACAGCAGTATAGCACTGTCCTGTCCACCACACGGCCTGACCCAGGGTCTTGACACTCACACGTGGAGGACATGTGCATGGCACAGTCACTGATGTCGCCGGACCGCAGAACCTGATGGAATTAAAAATTGATTGAAAAATGTGTTGTCAAAAAATTTGTCAATACAGTATATGGAAAACTATAGAATGTTTTGTAGATAAAAAATTATCTGCCATATCTCTAAATAAATCTTACCTTTAATGTATTGGTATATTTATTTCAGTTGTTTAGGAATTTAATAAACCCAATCCTTTTTTAAATATATACAACATAAACTTTTTAAAATACTAAGATATTGCAATAAAAAAAAATAATCAAACGGTAAAAATATTTGAAACAGGTTCTGGAAAGAATATAGACGAAATATTGACGCTTTAAGTCAAATGATGAATAAAAGGCCAGGAAAAAAAAGTCAAAAGGGGTCGCTTAATCTTTAATTATAATGCGCATAAGGGTGGCGTAGAACAGCGGCTATATCTGATTAACGTTCCCAAAAGCAAGCCGACAACATATCACAAGATGTATGATACAACTCTATGATAATAATAATAGGTACTTTTATAACGCGTGCCGTCACAACCAAGACAGATCGCCGTCTCTGGCCAGACCAGTGATGATAAATGAAAGATAACAGTGGACAGCGAAGTAAGAATAGTCACACGAATGTGCCACATGTTCTTTGAGCCATATCATAATACAAAGTGTTTTATTTGGTGCTATGATTCCTCTTATACTTGGTCTTTTTATGTAAGATCGTAATTATCAGCAATATTTAAATATGTGCAGAGATATTCTTTTATCGCAATTCCTACATCTACAAGCTACATCTTTACAAACATAAATTACAATAACTTAAAAAAACTGTCATATTTTGTGTTCCAAATATCGTGACTTTTACATCGGCAATGAAATTACTGAACAAAAGGGACATAACGGGCTAACAGTCTGAAAGAGTGAAACAAAAGATTATCATATATGCTAGTGGCTTTGTTTTCACTTTCTACAATGACTCTGTCACTATCCAGAACTACGTTTAATGTTCCAGGTATTCACGAAAAATTCAATTTTAGATACACTGTAGTTAGAATAGCTTAGACAAATTCTTTCTTTGCTATGACCTCATTTCTTAGGTTTATTATAACCGATAACTTTAACCACTCCTCATTGATGAAAGCACTACCGACATACTGCAACACGTCACATGTGCAAAACGTGCGGGCAGCAAGACGCTTCACCTGTTTCACACCAACGCGAAGGACACGTATATGCCACTGTCACTGCCACTGCCACCGCATGGTCTCTCGGATCACAATCTTGTCAGACTTGTCCCTTGATACCTGCCCCTCGTACAACGTGTACCGCTTATAAGGAAATCCATGGGTCAGAAGGACAAAGTCTGTGTTGAATCTCTACAAGATTGCTTTAAGGCCACCGACTGGAATTTGTTGTTGACACTTCGACTGGTCAGCGAACTGGCTGAATGCGTAACTGACTATAACAATTTCTGTAAAGACGTGGCTGTGAAAAAAAAAACCTTCAGAGTTTATCACAACAATAAGCCCTGGATAACAAAGATAATACAACAGACCTCAATTTATAATAATTTCTAATGAAGTCATCTCCGATACTTTGTACACCTTTACTAATGCTGCCGAAAGGACACAAGAAAGAAAAATGTCCTTGCAGATGACACCGGACTTACAGGACTGATTTCCAAGAATTGTGACTCCTACTACAGACAGGCGATTGATCATTTTGTTACATGGTGTCATAAGAATTATTTAGATTTCAGCGTTAAAAAACAAAAGACATGATTGTAGATGTCAGGAAAGAGAAGGCGGATTTTGATGACATACTCATTAAAGATGAGGTCATAACAAGAGTACAGTTACAAATATGTATGCATAACTATTGACGATTTCCTCACCTGGAAATATCATGTTGAAAGCGTTGTCAAAATGTTTAGCCGCCTTTACTATTTGAGAAAACTTACATCTTTTTACGTGGGCCTTAACTCTTGCATTTATTCTACACTTCCGTAATATGCAGAACCGTGACTTTTGGTCTAGTGTAATGAGGTGGGAGCATAGTCAAACAGGACAGGGGCACAATAAACAAATATATTTAAAATGCACGACGGGTGATTGAGAGGGTGCAGATTGACTTAGAGACACTATATCACAAGCTTCCATGCAAAGTATGCTTCCATGCATCCATCGTAATCTGTCACAAATACGGACAACTGTATAGCGTGCTAGTGTTGCATTTGCGGTTTCTGTATCAGGGTTTTTTACAGGGTAGGGTTTTTAGTCCCACGCCCAACCCTCCTGCTTCATCCGGGCTGGGAACCTCTCGTTAGGGTAAATCATGCACAGACAATATCGCTACACTGTCAATTATTATTGAACAGTCCCTTGATTCGCAGTCACACCTCTACATGACAATTGTAGATTTTGAAAAGGGTTTTGCCTCGTAGACAAGGAGAATATCTAGAAGTTGTTGCAGCACTAAGGATTGCCACCAAAGTTCATTGTCATTATCCAGCAGCTGTATGAGGACTCGACATGCCACGTGATTCACAGCTGGAAGCTGAGTGACCCCTTCACAGTGAGGACTGGAGTGAGGCAAGGTTGCAGGTCTGTTTCACCTACCTTTGGCAGCATAGTCAGCAAAGATGGAAGCGCAGACGAAGATGAAAGGAGCCAAATATATCAAGTCAGGCTTCGCTTCCACATCCTGCGACCTATCTGGAACTCCAAGGCTTTATCTGTACACAACAAGATCTGCATCTTTAACACAAATGTAAAGTCGGTCTTTCTGTATGGATCTGAGACATGGCGGGTGACAAATGCCATCATCAACAAGATTCAGACATTCGTCAACAGATGTCTGCGACGCATCCTCAACATCAGATGGCCCAAGAAGATCTCCAATACAGACCTGTGGGAGAGAACCAACCAAACACCTGCCAGCCATGACATCAAAAAGCGGAAGTGGGGCTGGACCGGTCACACATTGTGAAAGCCAGCCGACAATTTAACAAGACAAAGTCTGGGATGGAACCGACAGAAGAGCCGCAGGGTTGGGAGACCCAGACAGACGTGGAGATCAGTCCACAGAGAGGCAGAGACAGCTGGCATGACATGGTCCCCACTGGAGAGGGACGCTCAGGACCGGGTCCGATAGTGGGGTGTGGTTGCGGCCCTATGCTCCACTGGGGGTGATTATGAACAGGAAGAAGTGTAACGTGCAGAATGTTTCTTCTGCTCTGACATTGGTACCACGGCTGTCAGTACCAACTAATACAGGGCAAACAGACATGCGGCTACACTCATTCCGCAATGAAAATACCTTGAGCAAAAGCTGATTTGCACGGAGTCGGTTTGATATGTAGAGTTCTGTTCCGGCGCGTGCAACAAAGATGCTAATCCTTCTCTCTAGAAAACCGTGATTAAATAAATACGCAGTAAGATACTTTCTCACTGTCATAAAGACAAATCCCTGATTAAATGAATACAGAATAATATACTTTATTCTTCTTTTTTTGGGAGCTGAGGATGCTATATCGGGAGCTTCTGTCAGAACTAGCGAAAACGACGCATGGCGTTCTCAACACACGAATATTTCATACACTACATATTTGATAAAGGAGACGGAATTATATCTTCTCATTGTGCCTCTAGAACTCACCTGGCTACCAGTGCCTTGTACACTTCACATGTCATTTGACTGTTAACCCCACGCCCAGCCACTCGTCGCCGCCACCAATGTCTGGATTCCTTCAGCACATCGCTACTGTGGTCCCCTGGGGTTGTGGGGTCAGACAGCTGATCAGAGCAAAGACACAGACCAGCGATGGTTGAAGGCTCTTTTGATCCCAGACACAAACCGAGGGTCTGTAAAAGAAACACATAATGTAAAGAAATAATAACACACACACACAAAAGATGACCGTGTGTAACTTCAAAAGCAAACATTTCAAACCATGAGACGATTAAATTCACTGAGTATTCAACATTAAATAGCAAGTCTTACGGTAACAGACGTTCCTTTTTAATTTCAAAAGAGATGTGACTTTTAATTAACGTAAATTTAACTAAAATCATTAAACCACTGCAAGGTTTTTTTTTTTTTTGTTTAACTGAAAACAAAAATATAGCAGCGGATATTGAAAAGTATTATGAGATTTGTAACTGACAATGACGTTTTTAAACATTATTTGAATAATCTTTAAGACTGTTGAAGGAAGTTTTAAATTTTATCTTCAGCCTTCAGACAATTAGTATTGTAGTACACACTCAGACAACCTATTATACAGTTGTAGGTAAAAATAAAGAAGCTACACAAGCTCAGCACAAAAGCATTAACAGCTAAAGCATTATCGCCATGGAAAAGGAAAAATCTTAAAGAAAAAGTATCGGTGCAAGTTTTTGTGTATTCGTAAGGCATGCAGACTGGAGTGAACTGTGCTCATGCAGACTATTTATTTTTTGTTTGAGGATGTAATTAAGAGGATCATACCTGGGTTAGCTGGGCGTCACCAGATATAGCCTGCTGCACCTGTCTAGTTGTGATGTTAGGGAACACGATGGTTTTAATGATGGACAGACCGGGGGCGATGTCGCTCACTAGGTCTGACAAGAGGGCCTTGTCCTTGTCCAGTTGTCGTGCGGCTTCATGCAGTTTCTTTCTGATTTCACTCTCCATCTCTCCCTCTGATATTCTCTGCCCCTGTTTGTTGTCGCCAATAGCCTTCACCTCACAAACAACTATCCCATAATATCGGGAAATAAGAAGCACGTCAGTGTCCCCCTGATTGTAATTCCGGGGCAGGAGGGCAGGAAGTCTGGAGGGTCGGTGCAGCTGTGTAGCTGCGGCAGATAAAGAAGTTTGACTTTGGTGCTGTTGAAGCATAAGGCGGCTTATTCCAACTAAAACTTCTCCGTTGTGTTCAGACATTTTATTCAGCGTGAAGAACAGTTTCTTCGTGGCTTTAGGATGAACGATCTGAACTTCCTGACCAGTCATCTGGAGGTGGTTGACGTAAACAGGAGGTAAGAAGTGGGCATGAGATTGGAGATTAGGAAACAAGTCTTCAACCCACTGTAGCCAGAAGGTATGGGTGTCCAAAACGCTGGGCCCCTGTAGTAGTTTAATAAGTCTAATTAGATTAAACTTAAATACGAAAAGCTAATTAAATTAAATGAAAGCTGCAGTGACTGCCTTTTGACTGATTTTTTGATTGTGTAAACAGACACTCGTAGAAATTAAAAGTTGTACAAATGTCTATTTTGGTAACAACCATTTCTTTACCATAATAAAATCGCATGCACAATAACGTTAAAGTTTAAGCTGTTTGATTGTTAAGATGTCTCCAAGTATCAAAAGGTCTGTCGAATAATCGCTGCTACTTACGTTGCCTTTGAGCTGGGTACAAGAACCAGGGCTCCTGCATGTCTTAGTGTCTTCTGTAGTCATTGAGATGGAGGTACACTCACCATCAACGCGTGCTTTCTTATTTATCCTTTGAATATTGCACTCTTGTTCTGGACACATCAAATATATTAATAATAATAATAATAATAATAATAATAATAATAATAATAATAATAATAATAATAATAATAATAATACAAATAACATCTATTTCATTAGTGGGCTTCTACCAACACTGTTTGTTAGCCTAATAGCTTACTGGAAAGAATCTCGATGGTTTGCGTTGCATTTTTTTTTTATATAGATGTAGGTAGATATAGGCGATATAAAAATAAACTCTAAATTTACTCTCCAAAACCAAACCGGTAATTAATTATCCTCTAGCAAAGTACTCGATTTGCAATTGCAATCAACGACGACCGCTAACAGTGTACTACGTCACTCTAGTACGCCATTCAAAACATTGCCAGCAGTCAACACCAAACAGATAATGAGCGACAGTTTGTATCGTTCCGGGGCTGTAGTCACATCGGGCCGCTAGGTCACTTAGGGGCCATCAAAGGTCCGCCCACCATTTATGTGCGGCAAAGGCCGAGAAATGTCTCGTCTTTAGACTACGCTGGCGGGTGGTTCCACCCGTAAGTGTAGCGACGGCCCTCGGCGCCTGTAACTGGCGTGGGGCTCGCTAAACATGGCCGCTGTGTACTTGATGCTGTGTGACGCGGACGCAAATCTTCGCACAAACAGAATATTTCGCGATCAAACTAATCCCATTGATTCATGGGATGGTTTAGCCCTCTATCCACGATTAAGATTTCGATGTACTGACATCCTGGAGATCGTCGATGACATACAAACGGACTTAGTCATTACAGATTGTCATGAACCAGCCTGGTTCAAGGCCAGAAAACAGCGCCGAACTAGTAATAGAAACATTAAAGAGGGGCAGTTGGTACCCTGAGGCGATACAGGCTGTGGGTGAACAATAGGGGTAAAGATGTTATCTCCCTTTGTAGTAGCTGAGCCTGGGAATCGAGGCCGGTTACGAAATGGGGGACCGCAGGCACTACTTCACGGGTACGTTACTTCACGGGTGCTAATGGAAAGTCCCGTACACTCGGTCGTGAGAACAGAGTTTGTTTTCTTTACCACCGACTGGACACCAGTGCTGAATAGGGGAGCTAGACTAGGTGTCGCGACAGTCGGAGGGTGTGGGAGCCGACCGTGGGAAGATGAGCGGTGGATAGATGATGGGTACCCCGAGTATAGCGCGAGGGGGTGTAGTCCCTCTAGTCAGAGTTCGATAGCGTCAGAACTAGTTTGGTAGAATTGACAGGGGCCACGTGGCCGGTAGTATATAAGCTAGAACCGCACTGTAGTCGAGGCTTTTTCCTCGTGTTCCAGCAGAGACGTCGTCTCTGAGTGATTGTCAGTCGCAGGCAGCAGGTCTGAAATAGGAAGCCCGTTCAGTCAGAACGTATCACTACCTGCTGGCACTTGTGATCTGGTGTGTAGAGAGGAGAGTGTGCGCTGTAACAAGGATTAATCTCCCAACGACAAGTGAGGGAGTTAACTGTGTCCGGCAGCAAGACGTGCGAGGCAGCGGTTGGCAGACCCCACCGTGCCACCGGTCCAGGTGGTTACCTACAGAACAGCCTACAGTCATCTCTACTGCGAGAATCGTCGCTGCACCCATTGCCTGGAGCAACTGGGTGGGACAGTGACAAGGAATCGCCTAGAAGCCCAGGTGTACGCAGTCAGCTACACCCATCTTCAGGGAGCAACGGGCGAAGCAGTCGAGTGGGACTATCAGTACGATATTATTCCAAGACTGTGAATTGTGTGTCAGGGACGGACCGAGTGTCCGGACCTGTGTGCAGATATGTGCAGATACGTAAGATCAAACCATCTTCTAAATTCATTGTCGTTTAAGTGTCTTCATATCAACCTAATTTGCTTTTGTTTTAATTATAATCTTTTACTTTGTACACTGTCTTGTCAGTTGAGTGTTTGCGCACGCGGGTGTGACTGCTAGTCAGGACGCGTGCGGACGTGCGTACGGGCGGGAGAGTGTGTGTGAGGGTGAAAGCCGGGTGGAGCGAGCCAGCTAAAAAGACCCCTTTCCCCTCGGGCTAGTCAGGCCAGCCTTCTCCCAGCCTAGTTACGTCACACAAATCGGGGGGGGGGGCAGTGTCACACAGACATTGCAAGTGTGTCAAGCCCTTGTTTGTATGTAACGGGTGCCTTTCACAATGTGTGTGTGGTGTGTGTGATCTGTGTGCGTGTATCTGTTTGTGTGTGTGTGTGCTGATCTAGCAGGCGTGTCCCAAAGAACGGTTGGCCGGATTATTAACCGAGTCACGAGAAACTGAAAAAAATTTAAAACCTCCTGTGACAGTTGCTTACTTTTGACACAAGTGACACTGTCACTAGGGACAGCCTATGAAGGCATATCTGACCAAATAATTAAAAGTAGGAAGAACCTGTACACAACTGTTTGATGTAAGAAGTAGCGGTATACTCTTATGCTGCTTGTAATACATGTTGTACGATGCATTAGTGGAGTCAACATGTATCAGGCTAGTTAGTATATTTGCTGATTCTGAAAGCCTGCAAATCTCGTGCTCAAGTAGCACTTTTCCAGAACCGCGAGAAATGGCGAGAAATGCAGACTCTCAGCGTGTGAATAATCCGAACTGTCGCTCATTCTCTCTCACTCTCTCTGATTGGTATTGACTGATTGCAACCTTGTGAATGGTGCACTAGAGTGATGCAGTACAGTTACGGGCGCTTGTTCATTGCAGGTGAAAATCGCGTACTTTCCTAGTGAATAATTAATAAACGGATGAGTTTTAGATGCTAAATTAACAGGTTAATTTTGTATCGCCTATAACTATCGATAGCTACAAAAAACGCTAAGCATCCAGGTTGGCCTTTATAAAGTGCAATATGAAGACTCTCCGATGATGGACAGGTGGACACTGAAGTTAAAATTGTTAGCAGCACTTCCCTGAGATAGAAAAGGTAAGCATATGAAGTGCTACATCCGCACCTCGGATGATTTTGTGCGAATCGGATGACACGTCCGAATCAGGGTTAGGGTTAGTATTATCAAGCCACACAGAAACTATTTTGAAACATACGCAGAGAACTTTGCATCAAGTCCTAGTGGTCTGTAAGAGAACAATGGAAGTACGGTAACGCTAAAATTAACAGCAGAACAACAAGAAAGGACATAGAAACATATTTTAAATAAAGAATAAAACTGATAAAATAGGATTAACCTGTCACATTTATAGAAGGTTGCAAGGGGGTGACAACCACAAGTTGTGATGTGCATCGAGATTTCAGATGAAGTCGGTCAAAGCTTTCAATATTAGTCTCCAGACATACGACCACTTTTCTCTCGAGGCCTAGCACACGCTCTACATTTGTCACCCACACCACGTCACTGCGGGCTGTAGCTACGTCATCGATGTCCTCATCTTCCATCATCCGTACTGGGATACCCGCTTCTCTCAGTTCTGCTATAATACCCATTTCTGACATCCTTCTCTCACGACCTTCGTACAACACTATCATGTCTTTCCACTGAAGACAAGGCAGAGCTGGAGCCCTGCTTGTGGAAACTGTCGCTACATTATCTGTTAAAACAAATACATAAAATTACAAATGAAAAATTACAAAAGCATACCTTAATAGTATACATGTTCGCTTGACTTTTTGTCATTTGCTGTGTTTTTGACTAATGGCTGTGTTAATATTAGATTAACATGTAAAACATGTCACATGAGAACAATCGTACCAACAAAATGTCACACGTACCCCGAACACCATCGCTGAGACTGAGTAGGAAGCTGGCCACCTCACGACCGCACGTGACACAGTCACCTGACCAGGAATCTGTGCAGTAACTTTTGGTTTTTTGGTGTAATACAAACTTGGCTGCCGGGCCGTCTGTGTGGTCTGGTACACCACGCTTACGATAAGCTAAGACCAATTCATTCTTAATGAGATCGCTCCGCTCGAATTCCCTGACGACGGCCGGTGGACAGCGGAGGGGTCTGGTTAAACTTTCCACTTTGCAGCCAGCGGGTGCTCTTTTATGGTAACAATTTGTAGCCCAAAAATGGAGACGAGGTACTTGTGCAAGTAATTTGTCGAAGAAAGTCTTCAAGTCTCTGTCGGAAAGAAGTCTTTAAAATGGAAACTTTGCACATATTACACTGGCAAATCTTTCTCGTTCGTTTATGTTCTGTCATTTTTGAAGGAATGAACAAATTAAAAATTAGTACAATTAAATTTATAACAAGCAAAATCACTGTCCATTCAAATGACAAGCCCAAGAATATTTTACATTTCCAACATTTCACTTATATTCTTATATTATGCCTTCAGCAATTTTGAGAGGAACATGACCGAATCTACTTGCTTCAAGCTACATATTATCCTGTACGATTTACCCGTTTACTTCATCGGCAATGACGTACAACGACCCTCCCCTCGCCGCCTGTGACAAATCGTTGACGGCCTTCTCCACGTCTTCACTGTCATCAAGATGATACAGCAGGAGGTGAGGCTGACCGGGTGACACACCTGCTGACTGTTGTGTGTTTACTGTCTGCAGCAACAGGTGATACAACATGATGCACGCTGCACGACTCCCAGTCCACGTACTGACAACGTAGACGTGATGACCACACCGCAGCCACTGTATGGCCATCAGCAGCAGCACCACAGTTTTACCTGTACCGGGCGGTCCGGTGACAAAGAGTGTGGGAGGCGCCGTGTGTAGCAGGTGAACTTGCTCCGGGAAGAGTGTGATTACAGCAGTATAGCACTCTCCTGTCCACCACACGGCCTGACCCAGGGTCTTGACATTCACACGTGGAGGACATGTGCATGGCACACTCACTGATGTCGCCGGACCGCAGAACCTACAACAAACAAATGTTGGATACTTGAACTCATCTCACTATTAAAATAAACATCACACCAGCTGCTGTGAACAACCCTGTTTATTGAGTGATTTACATTATTTACTACAAGTGGTTTGTTACATTCAGTAATAACTTTTTCTGTCTTGACGTACTAACATACATCTCTGATAAGAAACAAAACAAAAAATTGAAAGTAGTGACTACATTCCGCTCTCTCTCACGAGAACGGCGGGCGCGCGGGTAAGCTGACCGACAGAATTCGGAATAGTTAGTCTCTGGCAGTGCTGACCGTAACATCAACAAAGTCCAGGCAGCTTCGCGGCCACTGACGTAGGAGCAGTCATCGCTTCAGGGGTATGTCCGCTGATTAAAAGACCGGTCACGTCACGACGGACACATCATGTAAGGTCACTATGGACACACAACGGAAGGTCATGACGTAATGCGAGACGCTAGTTGACGCCACTGACGTCACGGCGACCATCATCCAACCCTTTATTACGACTTAGAGAAGGACAATATTGTCACACGGGAGCCAGTAAATGGAAAGCCAGACAATGAGTCGCCGTTGCTACGTACCGTGATACTAGTGAGAAAGTTGAAACCCAAAGCTAGGGGACCTTGTCTCACACTAGCGGTGATTGGTTGTAGCGATATGTCATGTGGTATGACTGACCAATCGAGTGCAAGTGTGGCTCAAGCCAGTACTGAGTTTTGACCCCAAACTCGAGGCTTTCGCTACTTCTTGGTGGGTGAGCATCAGAAGAGGACTTCACAACTGAAGTCTTCTCCATCTCTTGTTGTCAGCTATGAGCAGTCAGACAAGAGACGCGGAGTAGGGACAGGCCAAGAAAGCGTTTGCCCGATCATCAACCCGAGTGTAAAAGAAGAGCGACCTCTGTCCTTGCGAACCCACGATCAAGTCCTGGCAGCGTAGTGGAACAATTGCTCTGGTCACAAGAGCCGGCGCCGATTTCTACTTGGAGAAACTTCAGACCTGCTGGTCACAAGCTGCACAAGGTTCACGTTGACGGTAGGCGTGAGATCTCCTCAATTCTCTACAGTCTACATCGTACATCTCTCGTCGCGGTGCCGGCCAACAGAAGACCAAAGTGATCGGCCATCGTTTCTTCTTTGTCGTGTCGGAGAGCTCTCCATAAAGCAAGCACAATTGTGAGAAATGGCACGTGACAGTTGTGTGTGTCCATCAGAGATTAACACCACACAGCGAGGGCGTTCGGGTCAAGCTAAGTGTGTATTGTACGGAGTTGTGTAGTGGTGTGAGTGTGGTACTTAAGACTAGATTGACTCATTAGGTATCTGGATTAGTATTAAGGAGTTGGTTAACGGAACACTGTAGATAACTAGCTAAAATAGGGATTTAGTTCATTTGCATATTCTTTTTATTCCTTCATTGTTTTGTAAGCTCTCGGCATTTGTTTCTTGTGGCTTATTCAGTATTTTCGCTTTCACTAAAATCGCGTTGTGTTGTTTGTTGGGGTCTGCGCTAGTCTCGAGTCTGTAATTAGCGTTAATTAGTAATTTAGTGAAAGTGCATCGCGCACATGATGGCGCGTTAATGTGGTCTCATTAATCGGAATCGACTATATTCGCTGGGGTTTGTTAGTGTTTTATGTGGTACCAGCAAATAAGGCTACATCACAAAAGCTTGCTGGGGAAGGGCTAGCAAAGTTTGTGTTGCTGTGTGCACATCACTGTCGGTAACATCGTCTATAGGACTACCTTAGCAGAGACAGAGAGAAACAAATGTTTACGAAAGAAAGTAAACCAAAAAAGGCAGTGAGAATGGAGAGACGATAGTAACACGAGAATGAAGAGAGGAAAAGAAGACTTAGAAATGAGATGTCACAGTCAGACTAAGGCAGCGGTTCTCAACCTTTTACTTGTGACGCCCCCCCCCCCTGACGAACACCGGTACGTCCCTCCCTTAGCCAGCTAGGTCGGTCGAAGAAAGGGAGGGGGGGGGGGTTAGCTAACCGAACGCCACGTCGAGGAAATCAATGCAAATCAACAACGAAGAACAAAGTTCGTATCTGCAGAGAGTATAACTGTCAATGAAATTTTACTAAAGCAAATTCTACGGTGCTAATAAATATTATTTTATTGGACACTCACTTTGATTAATGAGAAGGTTGAGCCTGCTTGCTGTTACATAGAGAAGCGAGCCTGTGTGCGATGTTCGTACCCACTGCTATTCGCAGCTCAGCCTCTGCGTCCACACGATTTCTGTATTGAGACTTTAGTGCTGTTAATGCTGAAAATCCTTGCTCACACATATATGAAGTTGAAAACGGCAGAAGAACTTTCATGGCTTTCTCAGAAAGCACTGTTGATGCTAATCCAGAATGTTGGCACTGGTGTTGTTTGGAAGACCATTTTCAGGGATTGGTCACTCGAAAGGTCGATGAGCTGCTCTTCTTCTTCCGTGGACAACCCGCTTGTGCTAGGATCAGCCAGAAATGGATTACGAATCCAATCGTATTTAGTCACATCAATTTCAGCGAAGTAATGCTGAAACCTTTCTTGCAGTCCGTTTAGATGGGCAATAATTACATTCTTCACCTGATCAAGATTCAAGTTGTCAGCCTTGCACTTACACAAGCACGGAAACATATCCAAAATATTTTCTTGGAGTATCTTTTGCGTCCACAACGAAATTTTTCGGACGAAAGCATTCATCTTGTCAGTTGTTTGTAATATGGTGGTGTCTTTCCCTTGCATAGAAGTATTCACAACGTTCAGCTTCTCAAATATGTCCGCTAAATATGCCATTAGCAGCAGCCATCGGTCGTTCTTAAGCAGGTAAGCCTTGTTGAAAGAGTTCTCCTTCAGAAACACCCACAATTCTTCCCTCAATTCAAAGACTCTTGCGAGAGCTTTTCCACGCGACAACCACTTGATTCGCAGTACTAGAGCAAGGAGTCCTAGTCGGCTCCCATGTCTTGACATATCAGAGAAAACAGGCGAGATCTGGCAGAACTGTTCTTCACAAAGTTCACCATTTTGATGACATCTGTTAGCACTGTGTTCAACTCAACACTCAAATCTTTGGAAGCTAGAACTTCACGGTGGATCATGCAGTGAGTCCAAACTACGTCTGGGGCAACCTCTTTAATAAGAGATTGCAACCCTTGTTTCTTTCCAGCCATTGCAGGGGCGCCATCTGTGCACAGCCGACGCAGGAACTCCAGGAAATGCCTTGGTCCTTAAGGAAGTCATCGACAATCCCCAAAAATCTTGGGCTGTTGCTCTGCATTCAATTTTTCTTGCAAAATAAAAAGTCTTCCAGAAGATTATTTTCCCACACGTAACGAATGTAGGCAATCAAATGTGAGTCACCTGCAGTTGTCAGTAGCTTCATCTAACTGCAAAGCAAATGTTGGCTTTTTTATACGACTGATCAACTGATCAGACACGTCTTCAGATATCTCAGTTATTCTTCGGCGAATTGTGTCATTTGACAAAGGAATGGCTTGCAGTTGCATAGCAGCATCTTCTCCTATAATGGTCCGTACAATGTCCATTGCTGCACGCAGTATTAATGACTCTCCGATCGTATGTGCTTTTCTGTTTTGAGCAATGCGATAGGAAACTTGATACGAAGACATCAAAGCTTTCTTAGGAATTGATGTATGTGAGACAAGTGTTTCTGGTCTCTTTTGTATTTTTGCAATTTTCGTTCAAAAATTTCGAGAGGTTTTCAAGCTAACTCCGCATGCCGAGTTCCAAATGGCGCCGTAGTTTGTTTGGCTTCATACTCTCTGGAGCTAATATTGCGAGCAAACAACAGCCACTGTGGCGTTTTTACCATCAACAATGATGTTTGTAAAACCAATTTTCAAGTATTCATTGTCATACTTTCTTACTTTCGTAGCAGGCCTTTCTGGTTTTTCATCTTCTCCAGCACCCAAAACTTGCACATCGTTCGTTTCTTCACTTTTTCTTTTCAAAAAACCACCGCAGTCAGTTCCTTTTCGCAGCACAAATTTATCCATGGCTATCTTCTTCAGAACAAACACGTGTACTTCGCCTCCAAAATTTGGATTCAAACTGCTGTCTTTATCCAGTCCCAGAGGAACGTTTCAGAAATTGTCTTTCCTCTGTTCCCACGGCCTGGTTACGTAACGTAGCCTCGACCTTTCCTCCCAGCCCCCTCCATACCTGGGGTCAAAGGCCAGACTTGTGTCCACATGTGGAGTGTGACTGTTTGAGAGCGGGTGTATATGTGTGTGCATGTGTGTGTACGTACGTGACGACGGACGTGTGTGAAGGTGCATGCATATGCGTGTGTGCATGTGTACGCGTGTGATGACCGCGTGTGCATATGCAAGTGTGTACATGCGTGAGTGCTAAAGGTGCGCCTTCAGCCCCCACTCCGCACTTTCTGGTCATGGCCTTCTGTCAGGGACCTAGAGTACTAGGACTGAGCACGTGCGAGGGCAAAAGGGTGTGAATGATGGACGTTTCCTGAATGCGTGCCTTTTAGATGTTTAAAAAAAAAGAGAGGTGTGAACTGGAGAGGGAGAGGGGAGTCAGCGATGAGAGATTGGGGGGAGAGAGAGGGCAAAAAGGCGAGAGGAGGGAGATTGGAGGCTTAATTGTTGAGAGGAGGATTGTGTTTTTGAGTTTTGAAGTGAGAAAGTCACTGCAATGCCGAGACAGTGACTTGAATAGGGAGAAGAGATTTGGAGTTTGAATCGCCCTCACCACTCGGTTACACAATGTAAACTAATTTCACTAATACCGGTATAAGAAATTTTTAAAAAAGGACCGCCTTCGCGATTTCCCCCCCCCCCTTTGTAGGCACGTCGCGCCCCACAGGTTGAGAACCACTGATCTAATGGTTGTGAGGTCGGATTGAGGTGATTTGATGTTGAAGTTGATTGGTTGTGTTACATCGGCTGTTAAACACATGTTTGTGTGACGTAATTTACATTACTGACGACATTACACAATATAGAAATATAAACCCACATAGCAGTGACAACACTTAGTGTAACAAGTGTAGTGACATTACCTGTTACAGCCACATCTTCAATATCACAAACTTCACGATTTTTTGTAAGAAGCTGTTGACACAAGTTCCTCGTCTTCATCTGTGGGCGGCAAGTTGTTTCCATAGACACGCACCCGCCGGCTGGCAAGTGGAATATTTAACCAGACCCCTCCGCTCTCCGCCCGCCGTCGTCAGGGAAATCGAGCAGGACGAGAAGATCACAGAACACTGTGATGTAAGGTCGTACAGTGAGCGAGGTGTGCCCGACCACACAGACGGCCCGCCAGTCACACGACTGTATCACCGAGGTCAGGCTCACTCACTCTACTTGCCAGGTGACTGTGTGACGTGCGGTCGTGAGGTGGCCAGCTTCCTACTCAGCCTCCGTGTTGGTGTTACAGGTAGGTGTGGGTATTGTGTAGTGTAACGTTGTTTACAGTTAAATACTTACCTGTGTGAAAACTAATAGGTGAAAAACAGTCTTGTGCAGAAAAAAAACTGTGTTAGTGACGTGTCTCTGTCAGTTTGGTTGGTCACGCTTTAAAGTGATTACATATAACCCTGTGGTTGTAAGTGTATTGATGTATCTGGTACATGTGATTTACAGAGCATAGTAACTGTGAATGTTGACAGGGAGTGGCGCAACATCTACCGGAGTGACTCCGATAAGCGGCGGCACAACACCCTGTCTACAGTGGAGAGACGTACTGGTGTTGAGCTCTCGTCCCGTTAGAGACAACTCGGGTGTGGTCACAGGATTGCAAGAAGCGGGTATCCCAGTGCGGGTGATGAAGGACGAGCACATCGATGACGTGGCCACGGCCCGCAGTGACGTGGTGTGGGTGACTGATGGACATCGTGTTGACGGTCTTGAGAGAAAAGTCGTCGTGTGTCTGACCGATTCTTTGAATGACTTGATTAGATCGGACTACGGTAGACAAGCTGCAAGGTCCTGGATAAGACAGTTCGACTCGAAATCTCCCCGACTTCACCACATGTCCCGCTGTACGTCACAACTTGTGATTGTCTCCCCTGATAAGAACCCCCTCTGAAGATGACAGACACTGACACTGACACTCACCTGTCACCTGTTGTAGTCGTGTGTCTGTCTGTCATCTACACTTGTCTTCAATATTTCTTTTCTTCTACTCTCAGTCTATCACCACGTCATCACCTTATGTCTTCATACACATTACATCATTATATTTTCTTACATCACGAGGTCAGTGTCTCTGTTTACTTAACAGCTAGTGTCAACATCAACATCACACGGTCTGCACACTGGGTCTGGTTTACACAACAAGTAGTGACAACATCAGTAGTAAATGAAACACTCACTAAATTTCTTTATAGAACAACTTTTTTTCATCGTCAGTTCAAACAACAGACATACTTGGTATTTTCACAACCGGTTAAAGTTAGTATTTGTGTCAAAAACTCTGTTCGTCTTAAATAAACGAATCACTTCAGAATTATATATACCACCTCTGTGTGTGTGTAATGTTGTTTTGCGTGCACGTACGTGTGTCAGTTTATAAGTCTGTGATATGCCAGTAAATATCTATGACATGTTCATATAAGTGTTTGTCTACGTGATCGCGCAAAGGACTTTAACAAACTTTGTGGTCAGGACTGTGTGCTGAAGTATTAACTAAGATGTTTTTTTAATTCTAGTGATTAAAACAAAGTGACAGTGTTGTTAGGACAAGTAGAGGCTCAACTCATTCAAATCCTTATGTTAATTCACATCAGCCGTTGAGCCACAACCATAACGTCTGGGCCACAACCGTCCAATTTAGGTACAAACCCTGTAACTGATTTACTGGAGTAAATTAGGAAGTGGTTTTGGGAAATGATTTTACTAATCTGTAAACAAACGATTCAATGGCGTTTAAGAATAGGCTTTTAGGAATTTCTTTAAATTCAGAACAGCTGGGAGCTGTTCTAAACTCCTAAATGTTTGGAGAGCAAAGAAAACAAAATCGCAGTCGGCTTCAGCAAACAAGAGATGTACTGAAATAAAACCACCACGAATTGTAAAGTGTTTTACACTTGTTTTTATGTCAACTAACCGAAAATGTGGAGATCTCTCTACAGATGTCTGAGCAATGTTAACATGTTAATATATTGTACTCCTTAAACACAATGTATAGACGTTGTCCAAACACTGTATAGATCGTGTGTAGACACTGAATGTATGTGTTTGTCTAGAGCAGTAGTAATGAAAGTAAAATGTGAAGGCCAGGGGTTACTCGCTCGCGCACACACTGTACACAAGTTGTTGTTAGCGAAGGTAGACTACAGCACGTGATCTTTTGAGTTGAAGTGAGTGTCACGTAACTGTAACATTATGTGTAACATACCATTTGGCAGTTATAAATGACACTCCAGAAAACTGTCACGTTAACATAGGATTTACGGATCCCTCTACGGGGCAGTTGGCAATGACGTCAATACCTGACCCAAGTCACGTGTCTCTATGACCCTTGGAGGTAGGTCGACGTAGCCGCCCCCCTGCGGTGACCCGAAAGACCTGTGTCGCTCGCCGACCGTGGAATCCGTATTAACTTCCTTTCACAATGTTATCAAATATCAAGACTTTAAAATGGGTTTGTGTAGCTTAGCAACCTGATAGACTATTGTGTATGGACCGGTAGGATATGCTAGCCAAGAGAATGATGAACTAACCTGTCACAGATGAGCTTCGCAAGTTGTATCAAATCTTTTTGTATATTTTAAATGATCTTTAATCATGAACACCATTTGTATATGAGACATGGTGCGTGTAGAACCTTAAGTGTAATGTATTAATAATACAATTTGTGATGTATGCATTGATAGGTTATGCTTAATTGATTGTCATAATCTAGCCACCTTTCCTCTAATTTGTTTTTCCTTTTTTGTGAACGTGCTTTTAGTTTCGAGAGCAATGCAAAATAAGACTCAGACATGTTTTTATTTTTTTCTCCATTTCCCCTTCCCGTGAAAAAAACTTTATGCAGAACAAACAAGTGGCATTGTGCCACTAACAGACATTGTGATGTTACTGCTCAGTGTGACGTACAATGCAACTATTGCTGTAACGTCACACATTTCTTTCCGATTGTGTGTCAGACGGAAGTAGAGTAGTTGTTGATGTCATGTCTTAACAACACGTGGAGTAAACAGAGCAGAGGTGGCACGATGTCACTGACAGAGAATATCATGTCAGTCTCACTGACTATAAACTGACTCAGACGATACTACGTCACTTCCAATTATACTAATAATGTTACAAAAGTCACCATTGTGTTTTGGTTGTGTTTGTCATCACAATCTTTGGCTGTTTTAGGTTTGAACAAAAGAATAAAAGATACAGTAGCAGCTCTCAGAGCAAACTGTTGTCGTGTTTTTATTGTAAAGACTTACTAGTAACTAGTACAACACTTTGTACAACCTCCACTTTGTACTCACATTTTCCTCATTTTCAAGGCACCTGATTTTTTTCTAAGTTCCGTTCACTGCGCAAGTCAAAAGAGATATGAACAATTGTGCTTATTATTTTTAGTTATACCTGTGATAAAAAATATTTTTTTAATACTGCAAATAATGAGGCAACGACCATCGAAAGCTATATGATGTACTTCTTCTAGATTTTAGTATATTCAATGAGGAGTATAACATTTCTCTGAAAAACACTTGTTGAAAGTTCCAAAAGATCAAGAGCAAAGTTTAAATAAAACGATATCACATGCCCGATAATGAGGCGATAAAGCCTCCTTAAATGTCTAAGACTTCATCAGGTGACGAGTGATTACAAAACACCGATGAAGATGGGAAACCGTTTCTGTGTAAATAATCCTGTGTTAGTCTATGGGAGGTAACTATTATTGCAACGAAAGAGTAGTAATAGGGCTATAGTGTGGGTTTTGCCGTTCTTCTCTCTCTCTCACAAGACAGGCGGTTGCGCGGGTAAACAGACAGAAGGACGTTTAGGCGGCGACACTGTAGTTGGCCTCTGGCAGTGATGGACAGAAGGCCAGAAAGTTGCGCCTTGAGTACGCTGCTATCTAAACAATAAAATACTTACATAAAATAGTGTTTTCTGGGAACACATGATTTTATAAATTGTGAGAGATCCGATGTAATTTGTAATGTATTGTTTGCATTTACTTTTCCCCATCATTTGGGAAACTTGTATCACCATTGTCACTGTCGTCATCATAAATTCACTCATGCAGTACATTTCATCAGGTGATACAATCCACTAAAGACAACAACGAGACACAAATTTGGGAGAAAAAAATCGCAATTCTTAGGAGGAGAGAAAGACGAAATAAAAACAGTTATTGCGGGAACTTACGAAAATATCTGAATGCGTCTCCAAACACAAAACTGTTCGCAGTGAATGGGTCCAGCGACTGGACATACAGTCGGCAGAAAAGCGAAAAATGAACTGATACGAGAGTGAGACAGGAAAACCGCTGAATGCTATGCTACATCATGTTCAGGTATCTCCAGTCTTATCTTCTATGCACTTGTAAATCGATGTGACGTCCGTAAAATCCGACCTATCAACAAAATAAATAAATGGAGGATAGCAACTACAGAATCATTATTGTACAGTAAAGTCAGAGAGAGAGAGACATGCTTCTGGATAAACTCCCGAAGTGAGTAGGGGTGAATATATTTGGTCCCAATGAAGGATCAGGTGACCCATCTAGTGACGTCATCTGTCACAGGCATACACAAGATACTCAGGTGATCGAGGAGGACCTCACCTGTGATAAACAACCTACAGTGACATTTTTTTTTACAAACCAGTCATCCAAAAAGGGAAACTTGTTCTTTGAAAGCAGAAAATGTGATAACTACCTAGGACTTTTCTGGTGACGGTGAATTTATCTTGAGTCCTGTTGAGTTTGGAATATGTTGATAGCACTTTCTTCATGCCTCTGTACCGAAGATGGATATAATGGAGCAAAAAAAAAACACCTCCAGCCTCATTTGAAGAGTCTGTTATTCTGAAGATGATTTTGATTTTAGACACCAAATGCTTACAAGGGTGGTTATTTGGTGAGGCAATTGTTTTATTAGATTAACTGTGGTAAAAAATTTGAAAGATAATGATGTCAGAGCAAAAGAAGCTTCTCGATTCAACAAAATGACAAGTGCTCTGTTGCGACAGACAAGGAGGAAAAAGTGAGAGGAGTCCATGAGTCACTAAGGGGCTGGGCGCAACAGACCAAGTGAGGTGACTGTATAGGTGGCGCTGACAGCACAAAGAACAGACAGAAGTTAGTGATGTAACAGAAGACACCATTGTACGTGCCATGCCTGCCCTGAGGACGACTGAGGTCGGGTGGATGATGTGGTGCTACTATCCTGTGTGTAGACAATCACTGTATGTATTACACCTTCAGCACGTATGATGTCACAAGACTTGCACACAGTTACATACAGAATAGTTGTGACATGACAAACACGTGTAAGCTGGGATTTGTGACTTGTGTGAGTTGTCATAAGACCTCGTGAACCACTCTAATAACCAGAGTACATCAACCAATATCATCACAAGACTCAGTCACTCACGGGCCTTAAAATCTCAGGTTTTCTTCAGCACCTTAAGGGTTGATTAGAAGGCCCTACAGCGGCTATACACAGTTGCTTTAAAAACTATTGTACCATTACAGTAACTCACAAACTAAATTGGATTCTCAATCATATAAAGAAACATTTGAACTTTGTTGCGAATCTTGGGAAATGATTGACCGAAATGTTTATCATGATGCCAGAAATGTGTATCTAGTGTATTGTGTAATGCAATAAGCCTGTTGTGTTTTCTTTTCGTAGTCAAGTAATTTGATATTTTATATTGATTTTAATGACAATACTTAACCGTATATCTATAGGTACATACATTATAATACTATACTGTGTTGTATAGTAAATAATCTAATTCATAATTTTAATATCTTTCTTATGAAAAACATTAAAGCATCCTTGGGGCAATGAGATTTTGGAGTTGCTGTTATTGAGTTCATTCACTCAGTGGAGCTGTGAGATGGACAGACACACGGCTCATGGGTGAACAGCAAGTGATGATCACTGAGAAAGATTAAGAGATGAGAGAGATGCCGACAGTCCGCTTACTCGTCATTCGTCCATCACCGAGAGAAAACCAAGCACAAACACATCCTGACTTCCTGATTGTTGTATCCCGTGGGCGTCAGGACTGCTGGGTTAGGGTTAGGGTTAGCGTCAGTGCTGCTGGGTCTAATCCTGTGACAAAGTGAACCACGTGATCAGGGTCAGCCACGCTGCCCTTGCCTTAGTTGTGTGTAATCCCACCCGGGGTGTAGGTGTCCTACTCCACTGTAGTGTCATATGAAGCCGCTCCCCGTTTCAGTGGCTGCTTCTGTTCTTGCACTTGACGGTGAAGCTGGCAGTTAAGCTACTGTCACCTGTATGACGTGGATGGCAATGTGTGTCAGGACACCTGGAAAAACTAATAAATGTTCGTGTTACACGTAGGTCTAATGATTGCAGGGCGCGGGGATCGAAAAGATCTACACAAAGACCGTTTGTAAATAACTGTGTATCACATCCACAATAATTTATATGTCATAGTTTAAATTTCACATGTTGCTGACGTGTAGTAATGGTTTCATCCTAACGTCACATACCGCAATGTACAATTTCTCTCGCCGCCATGTTTGTGTTCCTGCTGTCGGTCAGTTGAGACCGGTTGTGTCTGCCCCGTACTTACTGCGTGAAACGTTCATGGGTGACATCAGAGAGCTACGTCACTGAGTGTCGTTAAGGACACAACAGACTATGAGGTCACTGAACACGCTTGTGTCACGTATAGCATACGTCACAGTATAAAATACTGTCACAGATGACTTGACGGTCCGATAAAAATGTTGATCATCAATTGCTGTCCCTCTATTGAAACCAACTGTGTAGCTGGGGGAAAGGTCCGATGGGAGACAGTAGCGCCCCTAGGGGTAGGTCCTCACCTGGTATTAGCATTTCTTTCACTAAACCAGCCGGCGTCCTCTGGACATACACAGGTTAGATGTGATTGTGACACAAGTAGCTGTGTCACACATTATGCGGCACAAGTCACTTCTCATAGAGCCTTGTAATTGTGTTCTGTGGATGTAGGAATGTGTAAAACTCTTCAAAGTTTCAAAGGAGGGAGGTTTCCCTGTTCTGACTAACTTATGTTACCGTACTTAGAAATCAGTGTAGTTGTTATGTAATGTATGTATAAATTCCATCCACTGTGCTCTATATGTGTACGTAAATACCCGGCTGTGTGTTGCTAGTACGTGAGCAGCTGTAATGGTGGATTGTAAGTGTTATTGTCGATTATAAAGTAATGATGGACTGTAAAGTCTTTAAGATCATCTCGTACACGTTTAACACGGAGTTGTTACTGTTTTTTTCGCTACTTTCAGTCACTGCTTTGCTTCTACAATATGTTGTGATGTATACATCCTGCGTTTTGTTGTATCGTCTGCTACATCACTCACATACCTGTGGTTCTAGTCAAGTTTGACTTACGTTTACTTCTCTACAGTTAAGATCACATCTGACACTTGGAAAGTTGCTGGAGGTGTAGTCGCCTGTAATTAGACACGTGACCATCTTAACTGTGACCGATGTGACAGTCTACACTACATACTGTGTCTGCTCTACTGTCTTTGAAGCTGCTCAGGTGTCTTCTTCTTTTACGAGAAAATCGCCACGCTTGAGTGAAGATTACACCATCCGGGTGGAAAGAACCTGATACTGAAAACCTCGCAAAGAATGTGATCACGTGAGAAACACTAGTGTACTGCGCATGTCACAACAACCACACACACGTCAGGTTTTGAAGGGAGAGACACATAAGTCAGGCGTTTTCTCTGGTATGTGAGTTTGCCTCCCTGACTGTGATGTGGGGGTCTGGTACTGGGCAGTTGACGACAGACACGACGTCGAGCATGATGATGACGATGAGGTGAACTAAAAGGTGTCACGTGATTATAAAAACACTTGTTTTCCTCATAATCAAAGAGTTAGTCGGAGTTGCCGTTTATCTCCACCACAGAACTAACGGTCAAGTTTCGTGACGTACACTGGAGAAAGAGGGTAGGTACACTGTATTTACTAGTGCTCATACTTGTGACACTACTGGGAACTGTACGTATGTTTGTTGTTTGTTGTTGTGTATCTGTAGGAAATCAGGTATACAGCTTGTGTAAATTAAAAAAAAAACCACAGAGGACATCTCTGTCAATCAAACAAGTGGTCACCTTTCAAATTGTGTTCTGTCACCATGATGTTGGTATTTACTTCCTACTGTCGACCTCAGACCGATGTTGTCTGTCATCTACCTGCTGCGTGACACGTTGAAGGGCGAGATCACAGCTACGTCACTGAGGAAACAAGAGACGAGTAGGTCACAGGATGATTGTGTCTCTCGTACACCCAGTGTTTGTGTAGCAAGGCTATCTAGCATTCTGTACACACGTCACTGGTTGCCACGTTGTATGCTTACACCAGGTTTTTAATTACACAGCTGATAATTAAAGTGTTTAAAATATTTTATTTCCAACACTCACTCTCGCACAGACTCACGTCGGTGTCCTTGTTGTGTCCTCACCACATTATCGTGACTGGCTACTGCGTCTGACCTGCTTCTTCCCTCCGGTAATCTCTTCTGGCAGTCTGTCTACCATGTCTAGTGTAGCATTCTATGACAATGACAATGTCAATGTTCTCTCTCGTCGTCAGCTGTTGAGGTGATCAATGAATGAATCAATAGAATTTATTGATAAGATAAGAGAAGATAAGAGAATACTTTATTAATCCCTAGAGGGCAATTCAGTTGCAGCTCGATTATATATATTAAACCCACAGGCAGTCGTGTTGCAGTCAATCATACCAGCTCGATTAAAGTCATACATGATGGCATGCACATCACATTCATAATCCATTCAAAAGTCTGACGGCTGAAGCAACAAAAGACAGCCGCAGTCGGTTTGTCCTGCATGCAGGCATACTATATCGGCGACCTGATGGGAGCTGGACAAGTTCACCCGACAGAGCATGCCTGTCATCACGAAGGATGGCAGACACTTTCAGAAGAGTCCTCCTGTTATACAGATCCTGAAGAGAACTCTGGGTGGATCCAACGACTTTGGAGCAGGTGGATACCACACGATGTAGGCTGCTCTTGTCTTCACCGATAAACTATTATAGAAACAGATGAACGAGAAGGACAGTACGCTCTCTATATGTGATCTGTAAAAAAGCTGAAGAAATTGGGGGGAGACAGAGAAAGACCTCAGCTTCCGTAGGAGGAAGAGGCGTTGTTGAGCCTTCTTCACGACAGATTGAGTGTTGACATCCCAGCAAAGTCGCCTATCGAAGATGGTGCCCAGGTATTTAAAAGCAGAAACAATTTCCACCTCCTTGTCATGGATGACACAGACGGGACACGGTGGAGAATTTCGACGGAAATCAAAGACAATCTCCTTCGTCTTACTCACATTAAGTTCTAGAAAGTTGTCATCGCACCAAACAATGAATTCTTCCAAAGCATCACCGTGAGTGTGCACTGGCCCGCTAAGTAGAGACAGCAGTGCAGTGTCATCAGAGAATTTGACAAGATAGTGACCCTCATGACTACTGCGACAACTGTTGGTATACAGGATAAACAGAAGCGGAGATAGAACACATCCCTGAGGTGAGCCGGTGCATGTGGTGGTTAAGTCGGAAAAAGTGCCATTGACAAGAACTCGTTGCTGCCTGTCGACCAAAAAGTGAATTATCCATGACACTAGATGATGATCAAGGGAAAACTCGTCGAGGAGTCTTCGAGCTAGGATATGTGGCTAGATAGTGTTAAAGGCCGAAGAGAAATCAGCGAATAAGAGTCGAGCATGGGCTTGAGGATTCTCCACGTGTTTGATTAAAGTGTGGAGAATGAACAGTTTAGCATCATCAACACCTCGCTTGGACTGGTATGCAAATTGCAAGGGATCAAGACGATCTTTAGCGGCTGTAAGAATCAATGCTTTGATGATTGTCTCAAATACTTTCATGACCAACGATGTTAAGGCCACCGGTCTAAAGTCATTGAGATGCCGAGCTGAAACTATCTTCGGAACTGGAACAATGGTAGATAATTTCCAAGCAGCTGGGATGGAGAGTGAATCCATAGAGCGCTGAAAAAGATGTTGAAAAATGCTCCAAGTTGGTGCGCACAGAAACGTAATGTTCTGCCACAATACTATCCGGACCGAGGCCTTGCGAATATCAACTCCCTGAAACAGCTCCACAACTTGCTCGCGACAATCTCAACCTTCTGCACAGGGTGAAGAGAGAACGAAGCACATCTTGACTTCCACTGAGAAGTCATGAGCCTCGAACCGAGCAAAGAAAAGCATTAAGAGCATTAGGAAGGGCCGCACTGTCAACGCCTGAGATCGAGATTTTGGCTTTCGACCCTTACTCTTATGGTCAGTACTGGCCATGTTCTTCAGTCCTGCCAAGCCTCGGATGTTGCCTGTAGCAAACTGAGACTCGATTTTCGACTTATATTGCACCTTGGCTCGACGGATAGCATCACGGACCTCTCGATTGACTATTTTTTTGTCGTGTGCAGAACCTGTGAAGAACACTTTTTTTTTTTTATTAAGCACAGCTTTCAGGCTCTTGGTCACCCAGGGTTTGTTATTAGGATAGAGCAAAAATTGTTTGGATGGAATGGTGCAATCGACACAAAAGGAGAGATAGGAAGAGATGGTGTTCACTAAGTCGTTCAGATTAGGACATGCTTCCAAAAAGACATCCCAGTTAGTACATTGAAAACAGTCCTGTAAGTGAGCAACATTGTCGGCAGCCCAGCATTTAGTGGAATGAACTGTTCGGCGTACCCGCCTGATCACAGGTTTATAAACGGGTATCAGTTGTACACTCAGATGATAGGACGCACCCAGACTGGGCAAGGGTAGAGATCTGTACGCATGTGGTACAGATCCGTACACGAGGTCGAGTGTTGTCTGAATCAGGGTAGTAGGACATTTCACATACTGGTCATAGGTATGGAGAACCGATGTTAGGTCACAGTGGTTGAAATCTCCTAAAATAAACTTAGGAGCATCAGGACAAATCGAGTCGACATTGTGAGTCACATCTGCAATGCACCGTAACGCATTGGAAACATTTGCCCTGGGATGAATATACACAAGCGTGAAAAACAGCTGGGGGAACTCTCTCGGGAGGTCAAATGGGCGAAGCGAAATCGTGAGAAGTTCAAGGTCACTAGTACACATCTGTTCACGAAGAATAACCGTTTTACAGTACCTGTTGTTGACATAGAAACACACTCCGCCGCCACGCGCCTTGCCAGTAACTGCAGCAGATCTATCAGATCTAAACGGTCCAGAGAAGCCGGCGATGTCTAGATCAGCGTCACCGTCGTGTAGCCATGTTTCCGTAAACGCCAACAAACAAGTATCCCTGTGCAGTCGAAAGTTGTGTATCCACGCCTCAAGCTCATCAATCTTGCCACGAATCGACTGGACATTGGAGAGCAGGATAGAAGGAAGAGGTGGAGATCTGCGTCGATCGTCCAGACGAAACTTCTTGAGTCTCCGCTTCACACCGCCTCTACGTCCTCTCCTTCTTGATCTGCGAAGTGGAGGGAGCCGTGCGATGTCGACTTGCAGCGCCCGAAAACTCCGGGTAACAGAGGGAGATGAACGAAGACGGAGCAAGAGCTCACGGGAGTAGAGAAGCCGGGGACCAGCATGAAATAAGCTGACCGCGATCTTAATAATGTCGGCTAGAGGTAACGGTCACAGCCATCCAAAATGATAAACGCCTGCCTAACAAGAATGAACGTAAAAATCATCATCACTAGACACAGACGCAACACCCTAAGTCGATAACTTGACAACTAACCTACACAGGGTCAGACGAAAGCGATGAAAAATTGAAATAAATTTGAATCCGAAGTGAGAGCTGCAGACGTCGCACAACGAGGAGCGGCCATCTTGTGTGATGTCACAAGCAGAAGACCTAAATCTTTTTAATTTAATTTTGCGGGCTGTGAAAATGTGAATCTTTAAAAAAGACAGCAAAGAAAACTTTTCCGCAACACTTAGAATCGATAATACTGGCAATAAATGGAGGTGGGGGGGGGATTTGGTGTTTTACGCCGTGTCAGCAACTAAGGCTATATTACGGCAAGCAGCCAGCCCTGTAAACAGATGCCACGTGCAGAGAAAGAACAGCGTGCCCGAGACGAGAAATGAACTCAGGGCAGCCAACCTTCACTGTATTGGTGACAGGCGCTAACAGCGCTAACAGCGCTAACCGTTGCGCCACCGGACCGCTCTAAATGGAGGTGGGAGTGGCTTCTTGAAGAAGATGATGCGAAAAGAAAATTTGAAACTTGGCTTCGCAAGATTGATGTTTCTGGTGAGGCTTGGTGTGTGCTGTGCACTTGTGCTGTGCAACAAGTAAGTATATTTCCCTTCGCTATTTCTGAGAATTTGGTACTGTTGATAAACTTTTTAGCGGAATAACAAATTGTGAAATGTAAATCATTACTAAATTTTTCAGTATTGAGAAAATGCGCAAGAACACCGAAACTTCGATAAAGGCTACATTCTTTGAACATATGTTTTTATCGTCTCCAGAAGCTATTAAAGTTTGTTTTTAAGAGTTTAGGACAGTGCGATTTTCTTACTCGTTAAAATCAAACACGCGGAATAATTTCAGTTTGTTTTATCCTTTTTAGAGAACAGATGCCTTCGGTATAACTCTTAACATCGATATTTCACTGATTACGAAGATAGTGAATCATGAATTGCCATTTCACACGATGACGATTGGTAATAACCTGTCATTTCGACACAAAATTATCTTGTTTTTTTTTTTATTTCCAGAAAACTCTGCTACAAAAATAATGGAAAAGAAATTCTCCACAAACATTCAAGCTGCCCGCAGCACGTCAGTCTGGCCAGTGCACAAATGCATACACAGACTCTTCCAGGTGCAGAACAAGTGTCTGCTCCACGTAGCCCTGGAAGTCGCATTGCAGCATGCAAGGCAGTCCTATGCACATTTTTAGCAGACAATGGCCTTCTATTTGACATGATGCCAGGTTATCAGTGAAGCAGAGAAGGGTGTGCTAAGGATGGAATTAAGCGATTATACCACAACCCTTGCCCTTTATTTGAAGACTTTAAGTCACACAAAAATGGGGAGAAGGCCATTGATGTTGACTGCTGGGGTAAGGTTCTAAATGAAAAAAATAGGTTTCCTACTTTAGGCAAACTGGTTAAAAGTCTTTTTACAGGCCCCCTTGTGGAGGGAACCTTTAATATTACGGATGACATTGTTGAAAAAGACAGAACCAACCTTACACCTAAAAATGTTGAAGCCATTGGGTTTATTAAGTATGATTTAAGGGCCAGAGGATTGAGAGCCATACAGATGGTCCCCAGTGACCAAATGATAACAAATGTGATTTCTGCACATGCATCATATACAGTGCATTTGGAAAGAGAGGCTCATCTGGCTAAAAAAAAGGACACTGTTTGCCAGAATGCTGTCCAAAAAACGAAATTGGAGGACTGCTTCCAGCCGACTAAGAAGCAGCAGTTACCTCATCCAGTGACTGAGCCATCAACACAGACAGCTAAGAGACCAACAGAAACCACACAGCCTGCCAATATAGCAACTGGACAGATTGACATTTTGACAAATACCCCCGAAAAGCCTGGTCCCAGAATGTCAGGGAGACCAATGCAAACATCAATCACTGGATTTTAAAAAAAATAAGTGTTAGGTTTTGGTGGGTATTAAATTTTTTACTTGTTTACACCAGAGAGATTTTGTAAATGGTCATTATTTTGATATTGTTATTAGAAGCATTGGATCTCTGCAAGGTGGTTGTCTGTCGCCCCTATTGAATATCATGTACAAATGTATACAGAAGTAAGGATGAGAGAAGCTATCTTGTCCATTGTTGACTCACACAGGCGTAAGCGAGATTATGGCAGTATCAAATTTTGTACATTAGTGTGACAAGAATTGTATGGAATTAAATGTAGATAAACCAAAAGAGATAAGCGTAGATTTTAGGAAAATAAAAAGATGGTACTGTAGTTTCATGATATACCTGTTGAGATTGTTAACTCCTTCAGGTACCTATAGGCACTGTTTTTGGTTGCCTATTGAATATCATGTACAAATGTATACAGATGGCTGCGAGAAGTACTGATGAGAGAAGCTATCTTGTGCATTGTTGACTCAAAGGGGCATAAGCAAGAGTATGGCAGTGCCTTATCAAAAATTTAATTGGTTTGACAAGAATTTTATGGAATTAAATGTAGATAAGACAGAAGAGATAGGCATAGACTTTAGGAAAATAATTTTTTTTTTTACTGTGTACCTGTTGAGACAGTTAACTCCTTCAGGTACGTAGGCTCTGTTTTTTATTGCAGGCTAAAATGGGATGTAAACATGATCAGCATGTGTACCTTCAATAGCTGAATAGTTTTTCAGTCAGCACAGCAACAAGTTGATCGAGCTGTTTTATCAGTCATTCATTGAAAAGTCTTTCACTTTTTTCTTTCATATGCTGGTTTTATATCAGGTTTTCTGTCCATGATATGAACAGTTTGAACATACTGTCTATTATTTCTTTCTCAAGGTAATTGTGTTAAGCACAGAAATTTGGATTCCTTTTTTATGAAGCAAATTGTCAGAAAAGTTTACAGCATTTTGTCCATACCAGAACATGTCCTACAGGAGAATTGTGAATTGAGTTCAGGCAGGCAAACTCTATGCCTATATGCAAAGCAATGGGGATTGAAATGTTTACAACCTCTGCAGTCCACATGCAGACATGCTCACATAGATTATAGATTAATTGTAGTTGTATGTGTGATGGTGTGTGATTTAGATGACCTTAAGAATGTTTATATATAAGAAATGCATGTTCTATATGACTCGCTAATATTGTAACTAGCAGTGTTTTTTTAAACTTTTGTAACAGACCAACAGACTCCAAGTTATAATTGCCCATTAGGATTAATAAAGTTGGACATTTGGCATTGTTAACTACTAAAGATGTTGTATGACTTATGTGTGTTATGTATGTGAAAAACGTGAAACGCGTATGGAACCACATGTGTCGTATAGCGTTATATGCATATGCTCTAGTACTACATGGCTCTTGAAAAGCCTTCAGCCCCAGGAAAATTTCTGGCTCCCACCCATGAATATTACAATATACACACCCAGTGTATGCTGCACATTCATAATGCAGTCAATTACTTTATAAAGTATGAAATGACTTAAAGCTTAGTAAGGGGTGCACTGTCAGTTATACAGTGTATAGTCAGTCATGTTAGTAATATATAAAATCAAAACTCAGGTCATCAAAATCACAAATTATCATTGCTGTACTCATCAACCTTATTGTCATCAACATTTCTCGTTTATCAGCGTCAATGTGCCACCTCCAGAACTGCTGCTTTGTTAGAGACTAGGAACTGCGCTATACACACATATTGACTTGTGTTTTATATGTGTAAGTATACAGGTGTTGTACATCAATACTCACTTGAAGTTTTTAGGTGTACTATACAGGTATTGTACAGACATATTGACTTGTCTTTTATAGGTGTTAGTACACAGGTGCTGTACATCAAAATTCACTTGATGTTGACTTGGGTTTTATAGGTGTGAATACACAGGTATTGTGCATCAACATTCACGTGATGATGTTTTTAGGTGTTCTATACAGGTATTGTACACATTTTTACATTTTGCTACCTGACATCCATATTTTTACACGTGTCAGTTACAAAGTAGACAATTGTGCATAATAAATATCTCACTACACCTGATGTCGCCTATCTTAATATCTTTTATTCCTTGAACCTTGGAAAATATTATTTTCCAGGGTAATTGAGCCCCTATTTTTTTTCCCACTTTCACATCATTGGGCCTGATTGTACGTTTCTGTCAATATTTTGTAACTAATATTTGGAACCTTTCTTTATAGAATTAATTAGTTTAATAGTTTTGATGTTTCTTGCGCAGTGTTGTTCCTAATTGTAATGCCCCTTGACTGAACAAATTTTAAATTATTTTTGCACAGCCCATGTATGTAACTGTATCTATTGTTGTTCCATACTTGGCATTAATTTCACCCAGGGAAAAAAGTAACCCAGATTCATTATAAAAATGTTGAATTCTTTAAAGCCCTTTACTAACCCAGTTTTTGAAGAAAATAGCCTTCTGGCCAAGCTGAAATCTACTGTTTAAGTGTATTGGTTCTGCCATCACCTCCTCTGATGTCTCTGCTTGAACATAATAATAGAATCTTTTAAGCATTTAATACATTTTCCCAAATTTATTTTTATGTTGTGTGTCACAGTACACATTTGGGCATATTTATCTATATCTACGAGTTTTGGGTATATCTTTATCACTAAATCTTTCCATTGGTGTTCAGTGACATTGTAGCTTTTTTAATCCACATTAGCTTTAGCGCTTTTATATATTGATAAATGTTAGGTATATTTAAGCCTCCATTACGAACAGTTTTCACTACAACTTTCATGTTTATTCAATCGGGTTTTCCATCCCACACAAAGTTAAAGCATTGCTTTTGGAGTTCTTGGTTTTCGAACCATTGTTGGTTATGACCATGCATATCACCTCACATGTATTGGTCTTTCTCTTACTTCTCTGTCTCTCCTTGTCTCGTTACTTTATACACAAAGCAGACAACTTTACTAATTTATCTCATGTGTAACGGACATTCCCTAGGACTGTGCCATTCACTTTGTGCTGTGTGTTATGTATGTCACTGTCTCTCAATTTGTCACAATCATCGACCACACGACAGACTATGACGATCATTATGTCTGTGATGAGGAAGAAACCTGAGTCATGTCACAGATGCTCTGTCACTAGAGTCAAGACTTATTGTTAACATGATAACGAGTGTGCAGTGGTCACACTAGACTTACACACATGTGACATGAATAACATGTACTGACTACACTGGTACACATTTGTACATATGATCATTTACTGTACAAACATGTCATACATTAGTATATACCACATACTAAGCAGCTGGTGCTTATCAATGTTGCAGGGTTAATATTCTAGAACACTGGCTACAGACACTGCCTCCCACTGATGTGATGTTGTTAAAGGGAGACCACTGTCAGCAATGTCCAGTCATCCGTCACCTGCTACACAACAGGTGAGACAAGGTGATCTGTAGCGGACAGTTAGGACCTTGACTGCTGCAAGGGTAGACAAAGGGTCACAGAAAAATTAACAGTTTGAAGGCCAAGGTTACTTGTTATTAACTCCGAAGAACTTATGTTCACAGAATTTCTATGAACAGAGTGTATGATGCTTTCATTAAAAAGATTTTTAATTTATTCCTTAAATAGTAAAAGATATCCTTAGTGAAATGCTTTTGCGGGAACATTTGGTAAGATGACAAAACAAAATTTGGTCTCAAACTGTCAAACGTAAACTTAGGTCTTGAAGAGCATAATCTGTAAATACAATAACTGTTACACAACCAGCAGTATAGATTAAAGTTTATTTATAGAAAGTCTGCTTTTGTAGCCTCCACTGACAGGTCCTGAGCTTCACCAAAGAACCCTCATACATTGTTTCCCAGTTTCTGCTGATACATTATGTTCTGATTTCAACTGATGCACAGATATAGATGAAACAGAACTTCATTTCATGTTCAGATGTCCTAGACATACTGTTCTTCGAGAGAAATATATGCTTTTACATTTTTATAGAAATCTAATTATGTTTTGTTCATGTTGCTACTCAGTAGCAGTAGTAAGACAACAATGTGTAACACTGTTCTCTACATTTTAAAGGCATTAAAAATACAAAACAACGCTCTACTACTATATGTAAGTTTGTAAATACACTATGAGTTTTGCATGTTTAGTAAGATTTACAAGAGTGATTACCACTCCAGTAATACCGGCCGACGACCAAAGCATTAATTGTTCTCTATCTCTAGCTCTTTATATTATTTTTAGGTTTATAGTAGTTGAGTTTCATTGTGGATGAGGCTTGATGGATAAATGTATGATATACCAAGGTTCCAAATTAGTATGATTGTATGCTCTATGTATTACACATGCTGCAACATATATTGACTGAATCTGTGAAGTTACAGTCATATGTGATGTACCTCGTCTAAGAGCCGTTGGTCTAAACCAGGGATGCACAACCTACGGCCCGCGGGCCATATCCGGCCCGCGACGCGGTGCCATCCGGCCCGCGAAACTTCTGCCCACAGTGCAGGAAATCGGCATGTTAGTAATAAAGAAGACCTTAAAAAAAACGAAAAAAAGGAAGAAGAAGTATTTATACCAACGTAGGGGCGTCTCTCAATCTTTTTTTCGATGGACGAACATTTCGATTCAGTGCTCCGACTTGGTGTCTCTACGACGAGGCCGGACATTCAGAAGTTGGTTTCGGGTAAACAACTTGAAATATCCGACTAATTACTACATAATTAATGGTAAGTACAACTTGTTTCTAATAAAAATGGTATCTGCTCTATTTTTTTTGTATTTTTGCTGTGAAGTGGCCCGCGACACGGCTGTCCGAAATGGATATGGCCCGCAGGCCGAAAAAGGTTGGGCATCCCTGGTCTAAACAATAAAATATTTGACTCGATTATAAGCTGATGCCCCTCTAGACATTCGAATATATTAAGCGTAGCAGCCATTGACGGACACAGGAAGATAACAGAATGAAACAGAACTGGACAGAAATGTATACTGGTAGTCGTGGACGGACGACCTTTTTAACTTACGACAGTTCAACTTTACGACAACAACTATGACTGGTATGTCTGGCCATGACTGGCAAGGGACCAAAGTACAAGTGAGAGTGATTCCGTGGTGGTCGTACCAAGTTACAGTAAAAATTACGAAAAAAAAATCAACAAAGAAAAAAGTTTCTAAAGATGATTATAATATGATTACCAAGTATTATCTCTTTCGATAATTTAACATTAGTGACATAAGCAGATCGAGTTACGACCAATCTGTCAAAACCAAACGCGGTCGTAAGTCGACGACTACCTGTGCTCTTTAAATTTAACGATCATTCATATCTCTATGTTACAATTATCTAAAAATATGCAGACCCAAAACTTCCACAAAAATATTCAAAAAATCTAAACTGATGCATTCACCTTAAGAAGGCTTTGCATAAAATTAATAATGTACACTATTTGTTAGTCTGATAAGGACTTCAAAACTTTAAGTCCGGTCAGGACTTTAAACACAGACCTAGAGAAAATGTCAGGTTCTCGCCCCGTTTAAGTCAGAAACATACAACAGGAAGCGAAAATCGCTCTTTTCTCTTAGTCGTGACTGTCACCATCTATACGACTGAAGCCCCTCAATCAGGCCTGACGAGAGGGGGGGACAGGGGGGTCTGGTGTACCCGGGCCCGCGGCTGTCAAGGGGCCCGGCCTTGGTCAGTAGATTTTTTGTTTTCTTCTTCTCCTTTTCTTTTTCTTTAAAGAAAGGTCTAAGGACAGAACACAAGATTACACATCAGAAGTTGAGTTTGAGTGTAGATATTGAGATTCGAATTGTAAACATACATTATATACTGGGAAAATAATTTACGATTACAAGTACAAGGGGCCCGGAGAGGTCTGTCCCGGGGCCCGAGCTGGCTCTCGGCGGCCCTGCCCTCAATGACACCGGTACATCAAAGAAAAGGCGGTTGTCATGAGACTCACACTCTTGTCACGCACTCGCACGCACAACACTTGCCATGCGCAGACGTTTCCCGTCCTCATTCAAATAAAATAATATATATATATAGAGAGAGAGCAGGTGTAAGACACTTGCTGGTCACTGATATGGTTTATTTACTCAGAAAACAGGTAACCGTAACACAGGAAGTGCTTTCGTTCTGGTAAGGTGTTCACATTCATACTTGACGTCACTTCCTTTACAAAACATCGCGTGGTTGTGACAGAACAAATAAAGTTTAAGAAACAATGAAGCTAAAATAAAGCCAATCAAACGACAATATTTTTTAAATAGAATGACGATGTTTTGTTACAGGCTGTGACCTTAGCAGAAGCTCAGACATTCTGGCTCCAGTGGGTTGAGGCCGCGTTCCCTGATCTCGAGTCACGCGCCTACTTCCTGCCTCCTGTCTACTTCAACCGCGTGCCCATGACTAGACAGTCGGTTGGTGGTCAGGATGTTCTGGTCCTTTGGTCAGCACCTGGACAGGCCGGTCAGTCCAACCAACAGGCGATGGCTTCATCTGCTGCTGCTCAGGCTCCCAGTCCTCAGCTTCCTCGAGTTCAGGACAGTGATGTCAGAGACGATGCCGCCATGCAGCGCGTCCACATGTGTCTGCAGAAAATGGCAGAACAAAATAAAGAAGTTTTGGTAGGACTTAATCAGTTGAAGTTCGAAGAATGTTTAGGTGAACCTTGTTACTCAGCCGTGGCTGGCCATCTTCCCGTAGCCGACAGTCTTCCGTCGTCATTTCCAGAAAACTGGAAACGAGGAGACTTTGATGTGCTTCTTCTTCACCGACATCACGGGTTAGTCGTCTGTGAAGTGAAAACGTTTGGTGACAATATACATAAACTTAACATGTCACAGCAGAATATAGACAGCAACATTAGACAGAAACTGAAACAGGCCGTGTCACAGCTGGACAAGGCGGAGGCCATGTTGTCTCACCTGGTGTCCGACATCGCTCCCGGTCTGCGCATCACTAAGATCATCGCTTTACCCAACCTCACGACTCATCAACTTCAACAGGCCATCTCCGGCGACACCCAAATGACTCAAGTAGGAATCTTACATAATCAAAGTATTAGACGTGGTCTGCATCTTACTTTATAGCAGAGCATATGAGAGTGTTATCTTGTTGTTATTAAGTTTATATAAAGTGTGTCATTTGCAAAATGCAAGCCTCAGACAGGGAATTACTTTCAGCTTAAAAAAGATGTTTTCGCTTGAACACACAATCTATCAAAGAATACGCTTTGTTTTCACGTGGGTGTTACAGGACCTGTGTCAGTGTCTGGGAACATCAGACCCCGCCGACATCGTAGGTCTGTGTCTGTGCTGTGATCAGTTGTCTGACCCCAAGACCCCGTGTGACGTCAGTAGTCACGTGCTGAGGGAACTCGGACACTGGTGGCAGCGACGTGTGGCTGGGGCTGGACCTGACCCTCACATGACTTTTGTCCTGTACAAGACTTTGGTTGCCCGGTAAGCAGTAGTAGTGTAGTGAGGTATGATAGTACAAGTGTTACTGTTCTTTGAGTAATTAACTGTTGTAGTGAAAACATGTGTTATGATGAGATTACTTTTGATATTATACTTTTCAACTGCTAACCACTCACCGCCTACTTCACTATCTGCCGTGGGAAACTCTATAAAGCAAGCGTTAGGGACTTGTAAGACTAGAGTGTAAGTAACTAAGATAACACTATCAATATACAAAAAGCAGATGAAAGACATTCATCTCAAAGAAATACAGAAAAGATAGATGCAAAGAGGCAAAGAAAAGGAAAAAGTAAAAAATGCAAATTGTTATTGTAATTTTTTCAGTACAATAAATCTAATTTACTTTATACTTCTACTTTATTTTATCTGACATGTCTAAGCGTGCATATTAGAAGTGAAAGTCAAACTGCCTTCATTGAGATGCATTAAAGATTCCTCTACTATCTGAATTTGTAACATATTGATTAAAAAAACATAAATTGCTGTGAAATTGCTCACAGTCTGATATGAGGGTTGCAGAATGTTTTGAGAGCATATCTGACAGACCTTTGTTAAGGTCGTCAACCCGCCAAACAAGGTTTCTTGGTGAACTTCGTGTGATAAACATTTCCTGATTATTACTCTCCATCCCCCGACAACATCCTTTAGAATCTCACCTTTTACATAGGTGTAATCTGATGGTGGTGAGTCAGAGCTAGTCAGTCGTCCCGTGACCTCCACCTGGTGTTGGGGGAATCACCTGGGTGGACGCGGCAGCTGACAGGCCGCCATCTTGTCTACTGTGTGGCGACGGTCAGCAGGTCCTGTACAGGACGACCTGTCCAGTCTTTGACCTTCGTCAGTCAGTTCTTCCTCTGACCACCGCGGCGTCCACTACCCTCCAGGGTGCTTTGGATGTCATTCTTCGACAGCGTGTCGTACCGGGTCACATGGCCAAAGACCAGCTTACGGCGCTAGACTGTTGAAGCCCAGTAAACTAGTAGAAAAAGAAGATGGAGCAGCGTTGGTGGGCTGCAACAATATCTATCTTTCTATTAATAGCTGTGTATGTCACACACAGGACTAAAAAGTGAGGTGTTCCTCCCTCCTCTTTACAACGACCAGGCTAGTTGTCATCAGCTACACAAATGAAGGGATGGGTGAAATGGTGAAAGGACAGTCCTCCAATTAAAAAAAAGCTTGAGATCTGCTTCATATTAGTAATTGTTTAACTATTACATCTCAGAAATATTGAATTAATAGATTTTATTATTATATTTATTTATGTCATCTGTGCAGTGTGTAAATGTGTAAATTGCGTTGTGTAAACGTTACTTTTTACCAGGTTTGTGGTCCGGCGACAACAGTGAGTGTGCCATGCACATGTCCTCCACGTGTGAGTGTCAAGACCCTGGGTCAGGCCGTGTGGTGGACAGGAGAGTGCTATACTGCTGTAATCACACTCTTCCCGGAGCAAGTTTCACCTGCTACACACGGCGCCTCCCACACTCTTTGTCACCGGACCGCCCGGTACAGGTAAAACTGTGGTGCTGCTGCTGATGGCCATACAGTGGCTGCGGTGTGGTCACCACGTCTACGTTGTCAGTACTTGGAGAGGGAGTCGTGCAGCGTGCATCATGTTGTATCACCTGTTGCTGAGAACAGGGCTGCCAAAGACTCAATTTCACCTCCTGCAGTATGATCTCGAGAGAGGCAAAGACTTGGAGAAGGCCGTGAACGACTTGTCACGGATGTTGAGGGGAGGGTCATCGCACGTTATCGCTGATGAAGTCAATGGGTAAGATAAATGACATGCGTTTAAAAGCAGTAGTTCTGTTTCTCTCGAAAGAGTTCAAAATGAAAGGAAATAAAGTACATGACATACTGACAAATGTTTTCGTTACGTTTACGTTGCTTTTGCATTACCGTGTAGAAAGTGGAAATAAATTCATAAAAAGCAAAATCAGTATTCTCAAAATATATTTACTAACCAATGTCCGATAACTATCCAGCCTTCTACACATCACTTGCAGTTTAAAAGACTCGGTGTCTGTCACAGGGAATTACAGAATTTCTTTGACAAACTACTGGCACAAGTTCCTCGTCTCCATCTCTGGGCGGCAAGTTGCTACCATCAAAGAGCACCTGCTGGTTGGCAAGTGGAGCATTTAACAAGACCCCTTCGTTCTCCTCCCGCCATCGTCAAGGAAGTCCAGCGGAGCGAAGTTATCACAAGTTGTTTTGTCCCAGCTTATAAAGAGCGTGGAGTACCCGACCACACAGACGGTCCGCCAGTCAGGATTGTTTATCACCAGGGAAGCCCAGATTTCTGGTCAGGAAACTGTGCCACTTGTTGCTCTGAAGTGGCTGAAATCTTACAGAGTCTCCGCGTTCATATTCCCGGTAGGTGTGAATAGTGTGTTCAAAATGCTCAGGTCGTTTGTTTACAGGTGTTATGTTTCACGGCGTAAAAATAACCTTGTTATAAACAGCTAATGGGAAGATAAAAAAATGACAAAGAGTCAAACACGTATGATAAACAGGTATACAGGTATTTTTTTGAAATATGTGTGTGTGTGTTTAATGTTAACAGAGAAGGTAACGACAACTTCAACCGTCGGATCCACCAGTAGCGCTCCATCACTGTGTGTTCAGTGGAGAGACATGATAGTGTTGTACGGAGGTCGCGTAAGAGACACGACAGATGTAAGTTTGGTAAGAGAACTGAGACAAGCTGGTATCCCAGTGCGGGTGATGAAGGACGATGACATCGAGGACGTGGCTACAGCCCGCAGTGACGTGGTGTGGGTGGCGAACACAGACCGTGTTTATGGTCTCGAGCGAAAGGTCGTCGTATGTCTCAAAAGTGATGCTGACCTCTATGACCGACTTCATCTGATGTCTCGCTGCACATCACAACTGGTGATTGTCTCCCCTTTGGGGCCTGGACATGTGGCAGATGCATTGCTTTCTCTTACGGATACTACAGGTTATTTTACTCAATCATTTGTGTTCTGTATGTATAGTCTTTAGCTCTCTTGTCTTATTACTATATTATGATGTTCTTCTGTTGGTGTCCATCTACTACTGGGATGTCGTATTGTTTACGATGATGTTCCGATATATTCTCTGTGACGTAATAATGTCACGTGCCGTGAATTTCGGGCTGTGGCTGATGTACACTCACAGTCACATTCGCACGCAGCACACACAATGTTAACTCCATCAGTCGAAACAAGCAGCTATTTCAGATGATCCTCAGAGGATAAAAGTGAACACACCTGTAACACAAAGAAAATATTTATTTAAGAGAATAAAGAAAGCAAGTCATATACATATCCGCGTCAAGCAATAAGACGTCTACTAGACCCAAATGTAAATAATCACCCAATGCTACTTAACGCTTCAGTGAGCACAGAAAACAAAGATAACGCTAAGGTCTAACATAATTTTCCCACTCCGTGTTTTCCTTCACCTTTCAGCGCGTTTTCCACAAATCCACTAATTGCTCCATCATCTTTCGTCTGCTTCTTTGTGAAAAGTTACCTCCCACACTCCGCCTCTTCTACACATTAAAAAGTCTAAGGACATAAGAAAAGACACATTTCACAAACACAACCTACCATTACATTTACCCAGACAAAAATTCAGGCATTCACAATTTGCACCAGCATACTGACCAGAACAGCTCAAGTGACAGCAACAGACATTTTCTCCTTAATGACTCGGCTCGCAGAAGAAGCAGTGACGACTGGCCTGACCATCAACATCAAGAAGACGGAGGTAATGCTGGTCAGGTCAGGTCAGGTCAGGTCAGTCCCATGCCCGGTCCGGGCGTAGGGGGGACCATTCGGCAGCAGCAACAGACAGAATTTTCCACCCAGTCCTGTCTTGAGCAGATGAGAGCATGTACGGCATCTCGCGTCCGGTCCATTCTTTGATGTTGGTGACCCAGCTTTTCCTCGGACGACCACGACGACGGCTCCCTTCGAGGGTTCCTTGTAGGATCGTCTTGGACAGGGTGTTGTGCGGGTGACGTGACCGAACCAGGCGAGCTTGCGCCGCTTCACTGTTGCCAGAAGGGGTTCATGTGGGCCCACGAGGGAGGCTGGTCAACAACAAGCAAAATGCCCCACTCCAACTACATGGAGAATGTATTACAGAGTGGTACCGCTTCACCTACCTTGGCAGCATAGTCAACAAAGATGGAGGTGCAGATAAAGATGTCAGAAGCCGAATAAACAAAGCCAGGCTTGCATTCCACACCCTAAGACCTATCTGGAACTCCAAGGCTTTGTCTCTACACACCAAGATCCGCATCTATAATACCAATGTCAAGTCAGTCCTTCTGTATGGATCTGAGACATGGCGGGTGACAAATGCCGTCACCAACAAGATACAGACATTCATCAACAAATGTCTGCGCCGCATCCTCAACATCAGATGGCCTGAGATCTCCACTACAGACCTGTGGGAGAGAACCAACCAAAAACTTTCCAGTCAAGACATCAAGAAGCAGAAGTGGGGCTCCATCGGTCACACCTTGCAAAAGCTTTGGGCTGGAATCCACAGGTGAGGCGCAGGGTTGGAAGATCCAGACAGAGACGTGGAGGAGATCAGTCCACAGAGAGGCCGACGCAGCTGGTATGGACTGTTCGAGTCCCCACCATGTACACGGGCATGGCAGGGTTCCAGAAAGTTAGGGAAAATTCTACCCGACGCCTGGCGCGTTACTGTGAAGTGAACATTCGCGCCTGTGCACATTCACCAAATTCTCAAAACCAATCAAGCGACAGACTGACGCAGTTCGGGCCTGACAACTACCCCTTACTAACCCCAGCTACCACCCAACTACCCCTTCGCGCTAGACTGTAATGGTTGTGACACTTACCGTGTTAATGTACTGGGCGTACTACTAACTTGTCTTACTCTAGCTCTACTAACAAACTGACTCTAACCAAATCATCGTCAGTCTCGGAATGTAGAGCTTGTGAACGTTTAGTCTGTTTACTATTTTCAGCAAGCTATTAAGTACACACGCCAACAATAACCTAGATGCCATTATTATTTTTAAAGAGAATTTGCATATCTCCAGAAAATGAATTGGCTCTTCAAAAGATGGCACGTGTTGATGTCGATTCTGGGTCCATCTCGTCTACTAAACAAGACAAGAAGACATCCAGTACTGCTGTCTCCAGTTCCGAGGAAGAGAAAGAGGTAAGTCTCATCAATTAGGCAGCAGACCATTTGCTACGAACAAACAGGAAGGAAGGAATAACTGAGAATCCAGAAAAAAAACATATGTAACCTGATATTAAAACTTTACGTATGACCGTCTCTTTACAATACAGACATGTAATCACATATCGTGTGTGAAACACACACACACTACTTTTATAAACTGTTACATTTAAGATATTGTCATATACATACAAGTATCCATTGTTTTAGAAAAAAAATGACCAGTCTCTGCTCTATAAGTGATTTTTGTCGCATATTATTTGCATCAGCTACATATTTTATTCAGGGTATCAGCACCACCACACTTGTCAGGGATAGATGTTCATGCCCACTATTACAAGGGAGCCAAACTCCCTCAGCAGGTAGAATGTCGCAGCGTATAGTTGTTGCGGCTGCGGTAACCCACGAAAATTTACTTGACTAGATATGCAGGCATACACGAGAAGGTATAAAAAAGAAAGAATGTGTAGATGATGGAAAGAATTATTTTCCCATGTCTCCTTTTTATTTTCTGTTGTTGTTGCTGCTGTTGCTGTTTTTATTTAAATTTGCTGTCATGAACCGACCAGTGAGAGTGTGTCTGTGAATAATAGATAATATTGATAAAGAAAGGAGTGTGTGTGTATTAGTGTGTGAGGAGCAAAGGGTAAGGCGTGTGCTTGAGTAACGTTTAATTACGTTAAACCATGGACGTGTATTGATGGACTGATGTCTGTATGCCGAGACTCACTCTTGGCCTCTTGCGAATTGGTCCGCTGTTAGTCTCGGCGATCCGTAACAAAGAATGTGAATAAACCGGAAACTATGTCATTTAATGTCTCGTTTTAGTAGTTAATCTGAATTGTGAATAAACCGGAAGCTTACTGGTATGGAGCCTCGTTCTAGCAGTTAAGTGAAAAAAATCGTCTGCGAGCTGTCCAGGGGATATAAGTTCGTGGTTAAACGAAGTCTTGTAAAACGAGGAATTTCAAATGTCTTACCAAAATAAGAATACAAAGTGTAAAGGTTCATCTTACAGCTTGCAGAATCAATGAATTAATAAATGAATCCTTTTCAGTCGGTCTATAGAAAAGGCCACGGTGCTGAATCTGCTATTTTAAAAGTTGTAAGCTGTCTACTGAAGATGACAAAGTGTAATATGTGTCTTGTTACACTTGTCAGCTGCATATGACACCGTCGATCATTGAACACTTCTACACAGACTTCAGAAGTCTTTGGTATTCATGATGCTGCTTTCTTCTGGTTTCGATCGTCTCTTTTAAACCAAACCTAATGTGTTTGAATGATATTTATACAGACCCTTCTGTCCTGAAATATATATATTATATATCTTCCCTATGTCTGATGTTATGCCACGCCATGCCATGTCACAAGTGAGTTATGCTAATAATACACAACTTTATCAGTCAGCTGCACTTACTGAACTCTGGACTGCTGACACAGACTCAGAAGATGTAAAGTCCTGGATGCTCTAAAGCAGACTGCAACTGAATGACGATAAGACTGAACTGCTACTTACTTGTCCAAATAAAATGTTGAGTCGTCCTTCTGTCCATCAGTTTCTATCTATAAACAACTATTACTTTCTGTACCTCTGTCCTCACCTTGAGTGTTATTCTCAATCAGAGTGTGACTTTTCATAAACACAGTTTTCATGTTTGCAGAAATGTTTACCTGAAACTTATTATTACCAGTACCATAGGTCACTATCTCAGTACTGGTACAAATAAAACTTATCTGTTCCTTTGTGCTATGAAGGATGGACTATTTTAATTTTCTTTTAGCTAGATTTCCCAAGAATGTTTTGGACAAAATACCGCTTCTCGCATCGCCTGCAGACCATCTAGATGTGAACACACACAACCTATCAGTCCATCTAGATGTGAATATGTATTACCTATATCTTCACTGGCTGCCAGTCGCAGACCGTAGGGCTTACAAACTCTCCCCTTTGAGTGCTTCTGCCGTTTGTGGCATCAGTTCTCGGTCCCATCTATACACCCGCTCGACCTCTTTGATCATCTTCTGACACCAAGCTTTTACTAGTCCCACTGACTAAGACAAAGATGTTTGGACAGACGTCTCCTACCAAGCCCCATCAACTTCATAAATTACTCGTCAGCCTTCGTCACTCTGATTCTCTTACGACCTTTAAGTCCAAAGTTAAGAAATCTTTTCAGAGTGACTTCATTGTAACCCTGTCCTGACCCTGAGAGTGCATGACGTGTGTCTGTTTTTACTTTGTGTATGAGTCAGTGTGTGTTGTAAAAGTGAGCATTTCTGATATATTTTAATTTGAGTGCATAGTTGGTGATTCAATCTGTACATTAATTAGTAAAAACGCTTAGCACAAGTCACTGGAAATAAGCTACATAATTCATAATCATAATTTGATTATAAGATTATTTTTTTTAAACTGCATTAATTAAAGAAAAATTATGAAACAGGAAAAGAAAAAACAAACCCAGACATTCTGGCTCCAGTGGGTTGAGGCCGCGTACCCCGATCTCGACTCACGCGCCTACTTCCTGCCTCCTGTCTACTTCAACCGCGTGCCCATGACTAGACAGTCGGTAGCTGGTCAGGATGTTCTGGTCCTTCAGTCAGCACCTGGACAGGCCGGTCAGTCCAGGCGACCAGTGACCACTCCATTTGCTGTTGGACAGACTTGTCTCACTGAGCCTCCTGGTGTTCAGGACAGTGACGTCACCCATGACTCAGCCATGCAGCGGTTACTCTTCTGTCTGCAGGAAATGTCTGGACACAAGAAGGAAGTTTTTTTTGGACTAAATCAGCTTAAGTTTGGGCAGTACCTGGGTCAGTCTTGTTTGGCTGCAGCTGCTGCACATCTATACAAGCCTCCCCTGATTCTCTCAAAGAACTGGAAACAAGGAGACTTTGATATGCTTCTTATTCACCGACATTACGGTCTTGTCATCTGTGAAGTGAAGGTGTTTGATGAAAACACACAGACACTGAAGACGTCACAGCAGGATATAGACAACAACATCATACAGAAAGTGAGAGACGCCGTGAAAAAGCTGGAAGAGGCGAAGCTCATGTTGTCTCACCTGGTGCCGAACATCGCTCGCGGTCTGCGCATCACTAAGACCATCGCTTTCCCCAACCTCACGGCTCATCAACTTGAACATGCCATCTCCACAGACACCTGGCTAATCCAGGTATAGTGACATTCTGTCTTCTATACGTACTGACACATAAACACCACCACGTCTACGTAATTATTTTAATTGATTTTTCTTAATCTGCTTTCTATTGGCGGAAGACAAGCGCTTGCGATGCATTTTTAGATATCAATATATTTTGAGTAAGTCGACCTGGAGACAACTGTCCTTGTATAAACCTTTAAAACGCCCGTGAACGTTAGGAGAATTTAGGTAAATATATCTTACCTCTCAAGAAGTGTTCAACGTGTATTTCACACTTGTAAGAAATAGTTTCACTTCTACATGTATTCCGTCTTCTACTTTCAACGCTTCAGGCCATGTACACGTGTAAATGATTTTTGTAAATGTATCGAATTCGGTTTAAACAGTTTCAACATATCGAAATCATTTGTTTTAAATCTCTAAAGCTATGTTCTGTATCGCTTTTACAAACATTTTTAAAACTACTTAAACTAAATTTAAAGCGTTCGTGTTTTTGAAATAAGAAATATGTTGTACACCTTATTACTGTAGATTAAAGGTTTAACTCCTGACGTGGCACAGAGCCCAGTCTATACAGAACATCTTAGGTATATATATATATGAAAATGAATTCGTTGCTGGTAAAAGGTTTTTTTCTTTGAAATCAATTTTTTCCTGTTACCAGACTGACTACAGACTCCTATTTACACTGTGTAAAGTGTTTGTGCTGAGGTCTTCCATTTGTACTCACCATGACATCTATCGGCTGAAAACATCTTTATATTTGCTCTTTTATCTTTACACCTTGGGTTTCTGTTACAGGACCTGTGTCGATGTCTGGGAACAACAGACCCCGCCGATATCACAGGACTGTGTCTGTGCTGTGATCAGCTGTCTGACCCCAAGACCCCGTGTGACGTCAGTAGTCACGTGCTGAGGGAACTCGGACACTGGTGGCAGCGACGTGTGGCTGGGGCTGGACCTGACAGTCACATGACACCTGGGGTGTACAAGACACTGGTAGCCAGGTAAGTCTTTGGCAGCAACAATAATTGTTAAGGTAAATAAAAAATAAAAACAAAAAATAAATGTGAACTACCTGTGTCATTTGGGTATTTACTGTAACAAAGTCTACAAATCCGATTGTAAAATAAAGTCTTATCTACCAAAGACGACATTCAACTACAAGTTCTACTAGATCTAGATTTTAGTTCAAAAGAAAAAAAACAGCTATGTGATGTAAATATGATGAAAAATTTTTCTGACTAACAGGTGTCCTTGACAAGGTAGGAAAAAAGACAATCTTGTAGAGTCTCGATGTCTGATTACCCTTGTCACAGAAATTCGCGTTTCCAATCGTACACGAGACAATGACCCCAGTGGGATCTGGCCCCAAGGTTTACATATATTTATTAACAAGAGTACAAGTTATACACAATATATACGCACTTAAAACCTTACTTTTTAAGGCTTTTAAAGAACCCAATGGCATTCACTATCCTTAATTCCATATGTTACAATGAAAAAGTTCATCGACACACGTACGCATCGCCCAGCTTTGGCAATTGTCACCACCTCTCTCGTACTATAAGTGAATTTAAACTTTCATTCTGTGCCACGAGGCCCGTGCAAGTAAATATAGAGAGATCATATATATTAAAAGAGGAATTATAGAAAAAGTGAACTTTAGGAGAAATTATCCTGAAAGTAATCAGCAGCTACATTTGCTTACGTTTTACACCTGCTGTAGCTATTAGGTCAAGAGGTTTAGGATTCGCGGTCAAACGAAAAAATATGACATGACTTTGACATTAAGACCTGAAACATTGCGACTTAGAGACATAAACGTATCGACAATGAGAAGACAGTCGTTTAAACTTTGCGATGCTGTAGTAATGACAATAACCAACTTTTTTTCCCACTGGGCAATTTAAACAAGAGAAATGTGTTCTAGACACAAAAGTTCATTACAAGGTGCAATGTAAAAGTATGTGCTTTAATTTATGATATTGGTCCTGTCGGGAAAAAGAAACATCCTGACGCGTGTACAATGTATCTGAATGTCCCAAATCCACACACCATCAGATATAATATACGGGGACCTCGGAAAAAGTGTACTTCAAAGCAAATGCTTTATGAGAACTGTCAAATTCTGACTCCGTTTGACAAAAATGCATAAAGATCGCATACATATGCAAGATTCTCAATTATTGTTATTAACGCATTTCTTTAAAAAAAAAAACAACCAAGAAATGAGTAACAAGAATCAGAAGAGCTTTAGAATGAGTTTTAAATCCTGTGTGGTTAAAACAAGGAGCAGAAGACTGATTCTTTTTACTGTCAAACTCAGTGATAGATGTCGCCCAGTAAACATGGGTGACGAACATATTAAACAGTGAAAGTTCTCAGCAATATTGGTCTTGTATACGCCTTTCCATTCCAGAACTGTAGTTTGATCATTTTAAGTGATCTGAAGAAAAGCAGAAATTATCTAAGCGCGTACTCACGATGTCTTTAGTGAGTATCGCTCACACACGAGTTTTTACTCACGACACAGATGCAGTGACCGGAAACTGATTTTCTCGGAATCAATGTATTTTTCATGAATATCAAATAGAACTGGCAGCCTCTTAAAGACAGACATTGTAAACACTGGGGCTGCCTCTTGCAGACGAGCGATTTCTTCCTCTTCTCTCTGTAATGCCAGCTCTTGGGCCAGCAATTTCTCCGTCTAGGATTAGTTGCTCCTAAGACTTTGACTTAATCCAAGGATCGCTGCTAGGATTATTTACCGCCCCTATCAATAGCTTAAAATCAGTTTTAGAAAAAAAAGGCAACCATAGAAAATACTTTCAATTTAACACAAACTTGTCTTGTTTCACTGTTATTTCGGGTGGAGGTGGTGTATTCAGAAATAATTATCAAGAACTGAATTACTATCTGATCTGTACAAATTGTCAGCTTCACTATGTCTGTATTTTTAACCAACAGACCTACGTCTAATTTAAAATAAAAACTATACACAAAAAACTTTGTAAACGATCGTCTCCCTTCTGTGCGTGTCAGGCCAGGAAAGAACGAAGAAAAGGGGCGCTGAAACACGAAAATCTCTGTGACACTTGACAGTGCTAAACAAATTCACAAAGTTGAGTGTGCACCTAATAATAACAATAATGAGTAGGTTTCTTTTTTTACCTGCTTTAAGACTAAGATACATTTCATTTGTTTGCAGAAAACTCTGCTAAGAAAGTAATGGCAAGAAATTTCTGCTGCTGGCAGCACTCAGTCTAGTCAATAAGCAGACGCTTACACAGGTCTTCCAGGTGTAGAACAAGTGTCTGCTCCACGTAGCCTTAGAAGTCGCATTGTAGCTTGCGTATTATTCTACAGCTTAATTATTATAACCGTTTACAATATTGTCAATTTGTATGTATACATGCAGACTACATACCAATAAATGAATCTACAGTATATACTGTAGAACAGTACTATAAATCATTTTACCATTAGAGACAAAACCAACGTCTGTTTACTTCGGTTGGCGTCGACTTACCGATGCATCTCGCTCGACAATCTCCTCAATCTCGTCAATGGACCGACGACATTTTCAGCAAGATTCGGCGTACATTCCAAAACTCTGTGCAGTATGTCAATATTCTGCCTTGCTTTGTTTCTTGATTTTATCCAGCCAACCATTGCTGGCTTTAAATTCTGAATAGCTCACCTCTCTGGCAAATTCTTTTGCTTTTGCTTGCAAAAGCTTTCGGACAATAAGAACGTTCGTATTCCTCACTTGCAGAAAAGACTTCAAAACGCGATTTTCAATGACGGGATACTCACTTTCCATCATCCCCTTCTGATGAACGCAGGGCTTACTGTATAGTTTATAAATATTTTCTTTCAGAAAAGTAGAGAGTGTATCTGTGGGGGTGCTGAATTACTTTGCAATTTCAACTTTTCTTGCTACTCTTGACGGTGACTCTCTGACTGTAACGTTTTGCACGATTACCAATGTTAAGCTAGCGGTTACCATTCGCTATTTACACATGATGCAAACAGTAGTATATAAAGCTTTGTTTTTATATACAGTGATACCTCGGTTCTCGAACGCCTTGACTTTCGACCAAATCGGTATTCAACCAGAAAATTCGAGAAAATTTTGTCTTGGAATCCGAACAAATATTTGGAACTCGAACATCCGAACGTCCGAGATGAGCCAAGTTGAGCCGAATGGCGTTCATTCGGCCCAGTGCGCCTTGCTGCGTCATCAGTGTGAGTGCAGAGGAGAAAAAAACAGCAAACAATTGACAAATTCTTCCGTAAAGAAATCAGACAGCAACTGCAAAGCAAGATTCTGATTCTCCTCAGCAAAAGATACAGAGAAAGAAACACCCGAAGAGCAGTTACCCTCTGTTTTATTGAAGAGGACTCCCCTTCAAACAATAACATCCCCCTTCCTCCTCCCTCACATTCATTCCCTCCTGCCATAAAGTTTGGTACAGGTACAGTAAATGAAACACAATTTACTGTACGTACTGTACAGTACATTTTATTTATTTTTTTGTTTTTGTTTTAATAAATACACGTTTATTTCTTATTTCTTGTTGAGACTCATGTTTTTCTACATATTATATACAAATTAGGCCAGTAAATAGGCATTTTCTGGGGCTTGGAACGAATTAATCCAGTTTCCATTATTTCCTATGGGTTTCATTGCTTCGGTTCTCGAACAATTTGGTTCTCGACCGTCCTCCCGGAACGAATTATGTTCGAGAACCGAGGTATCACTGTATATATTTTCAACTTACCAATAAAAGCATAATGAAATACATTTACAAGGTTGATTGATCAGTAATTTATTGAATTGGAGATACCATCATCTCTAACGTATGTCACTTCTGTGTTGACAAGAAATTTGTGACATTTGTGATTTGGCAGCATTGATAAAGACACGTGTGTCACGATCATTGGGAAAAAAAGATTTGTAAAAGAAAAAATAGCCCTTTATAAATATACAAGATGCTTTCCTCTTCCCCCTTCTCACTCACCCGTTTAATCTATATTATGTTTAGTTTGCTACTCTACGTCTACATTTGCAAGTTTGCTCACCTTTCACCCCCTTGACCAGCTCTCTCTTTCCCAATAATTGTATCGAGGATGTAGGTCGTCATATGGTTTGGTGGCAACCTGGTTTCTCTGGTGCATGTTGCGGCTCCTAACGACGACACTTTGTGTGCAATCAGCTTCCAAATGCTGGAGGCCTCGGTGTGTGTGACGAATGGATGCTTAAAGTAAAATAGGGAACGGAGAACAAGCAGGACACTTCTGGGCACGATGTCAGAGTGGACGGAGAAACCGGTCAGTAGTCGAAGCGACTTCAGCATCTCTAAGGCCGACTTCACTTGTACCTCGAGACAGGGCAAGAGGGAGGACGCTTGGGTTAGAGAACCTTGAGCAAGGGGGCGAGTCAGTAACGAAGAACGGTCAAAACTAACTGCTGTCGTCGTGGAAGTCAAAGGGCTACGTGACCATACCAACAGCTAGACAAGGTGGTGAAGGCAGTTCCAAGAAAAGGACATCCTTGTTGTACTCAGTGATTAGAGTGTTGTAGTCGGCCCACACGTCTAGCAGCAATGGCATAAACGGTATAAAAATTTGGCCTTGGCGAGACCAATGATAAGGGTATCAGACTCTTAGAATTTAAGCAGACCCAGAGACACCTTAGCCAACACCTTACACCTCCACAAGAAATCAAGGACGGCCACATAGCACTCACCTTACGGTTTGATCCATAACCAAATGAAGACGCTTCAAATCCAGCATGAACACGGCCACAACAAGGACGTACCCAGGCGCTGACATAAGTAGCAGCCATGACCTTGTCCTAACGAACATAAACCTGAAACTGAAAGCCAAGCAACTCTCAAACACCTTTTTGATACTTTAAGTTTGAAAAGCTGCAAGACCCAAATGTTCCAGAAGTCTTCAAAGTCGTAGTTGAAGGAAAATTTGTCGCGCTTAACCTGGTGGAATGTCATGTCAATGCCCTCGCGGGAAACATCAAAGAGGTTCTAATGTCAACAGCCCAGGAGGTTCTAGGGCGACATAGTACTAAGAAACAGCAGTGTGTCACGAATGACATTCTAGATCTCTGTGAGTAATGGGGGACCTCGAAAAGAGATAAGTAAACTGGAAGCAGCTACTCAATACAAGAGGTTAACTGTGCCAGCAAGAAAGGTATGAAAGGAACTATGGAAAATCGAATCAGGAGCCAATACCGGGACATAGAGAAGCGAAAATTCGAGGTGACAGTAAAAAAGGCCTACCAACTAAAGACTCTTACTTACTAAGACACAATAAACACCTTCTCACAGAAAGCAACTGATGAGCTGAGTACTATAAGGACCTATACAGCTTCTAGCTAAAGACAGAAGCTAACATCCTCTAAAACATCCAGGCTAGAGACAGCGATCCTGCACTTACCAGTCCTACGGGAAGAGGTCGAAAAAGGTGTACTTAGTCTGAAGAAAGGAATGTCAAATGCACCAGCTGAGCTGCTCAAGCAGGGTAGGGAAGACACTACACAGACCCTGACGGTGCCAAAGAGTCTGAGAACGCAAGGAAAAGCCTAAAAGAATGGACGCAAGAAAGCAAACAGTACCAAAACTACAGAAACATAAGCTGTATTATCCACCCAAGAAAAACTATGTTGAAGGTCATACAGAACTGCATCACAACCACCGCAGAATAGCTGCTAACAGACGAACGGGCTGGCTACAGTTCCCACAGAAGCACAGTTTAGCAGATCTTTAGCTGTTGTATTCTCAGAATCACCGAAACCACTGTCACAACTTTATTAAATATAAAAAGGCATTTAACAGTCTGGCACGAGGTGATGACACTAACACATATTTATGGACATACCATTTTTCTTCTAAATCCCTTTTTGAACCAGCTTCCCCAGCCATCCTATTTCCCGTTCATTACAGGCAGGGATAAGCGCTTCGTTGCTGTGCCTATCACCTCTTCCCGCACATTTTGAGGAAGAAGGTTGGCCTGAAATCAAAATAATACTTTAGTCCTTAAATATAAACTAAAGGATGTAAGTCTATTGATGGGTTTTTTTTAAATCCACAGTGAAAGTTTAAATGTCTAATTATATCGATGTGCATGTAGACCATTAAAAACACAAAACCTGTGCTTGTATAGTGATCATGAAATCATAGAGGAAGACAAAATAAACTTACTGGTAAAATTCACTGAGCCAGACCTACAGTCGGTGTGATCTGCAATTAAAGATTGTTATACTTAGTTCTTTTTGTAAATCATGTAAAATAAACTGAAAAAATGGCATGCAGCATTTTAAGAGAATAAAATATGTGATTGTGTGAAAAAGGCAGACTTTGACAAAGTTCATTGCATAGCTTTGTGTTTCATATATTTTGTTTTAATTTCGAAGTGGTTAATTACAAAAATATAAAAAAAAATGTTTCTTCTGCTTTGCATTAATTTTTCAAAATTTTTGTTGTTCAGAAAGCAGTGTGATTGTCTTGCTGCTATCGCCAGAATGCTCCAAGACGGACACAAACGTTTGGTAATCGCCGCGCCACTGTTATTGAGAAAGCCGACGACAAATTTCGAGCATGGCTAAATAAGTTCATTTCATAGATTTCAACTTCAAAGTTGATTATTAATAGTACACAAATGCGAGAGTGATTGTTGTTGTTTTTGTTATTGTTGGGGTGTGTGGGTGTGTGTGTTGTCCTCAACTTAATTTCTAAACTTCTTGACTACTTAATTTGAACCCATCATGCACTTGGTTGCCGTGATGCTTTCGCCAATTGTATGCGTGCTCTTAACATTTGATTTTGGTAAATATGTACAATTAGTAGGCTGCAGATACGATGACAGAATTAAATTATTTACAGCACATGTACAAGGCAGCGTCATGCAAAACCGAGCGTATGTTTCTAGTGGAAGCACCATGTGCGAGGTCAAAGGTCAGCTACAGTCAAGACCGGCCGGTTCCACAAAAGTTCACGTTCACTTGTCAACTGGCCTGCGAAGTCGAGTGCGGCAGCGCGCTGTCGGAGAAAAAGCTAAACATACGGGTGATTATCATCGCCCAGACGTCCTTCCCCTGTCTCAACTTTCGTCAATTTAGGATTACACGTCTCCTGCCTGTTGGCCCCAGTTCCCTTAAGGGACCCAAGACCTTCCTGCGTCTCTTGCAGGCTGGGTATAGCGTGCCCACCACGCCACTTGTAGATAGAGCAGAGGGTCAGTAGGACTGGTACTCTTCTTGTCGGTGTTGATAACCGATGAGTGGATTATTAGTTGGTTGATTAACGGCATCCCTAATTGTATGCGTGGAGATAAAAGTGCAAAAGAAAAAAGGTTAATCCAAGATGGCGAGAATCGAAAGGAAGGGGGCGAGTCAGTGACAAAAAACTGTCAGGACTGTCTGCTGTCACCGTGGAAATCAAGTTACATTAAATCACATACAGTTAAGTCTTGTGTTTGAGGAACAGCAGTGATGGGGGCTGGGAACCGCATTGTGAACTGAGTGATGAACGTGTCATAATCGTGCGTATCCGTTAACGCTTCGCGGACGAAGGTAGCAGGAGTTACACCCGACCTATCGCCCACGTGTACGTTTACCTGGGGCGAGTGTCCACGTTTGGATGAAAATCCGGAATACTGTAAAACTCGTGTTACTTTAGTCTCAGATCTCTTAAAAAATCGTATGACGTAACTTCCTTGAAGACTTAGACGTCATAGAATGTTACGTCATTTAGTGGTTGTGTCACTGACCTATTGACTGCTCCACTTTATAGAAACTGGGTAAAATCTCAGGTAAAGATTGAAAACTGCTCTGGCTTGCCCTGTGTACAGTGCACGGGATTCGACTGTTTAATAGAGCAGAATATAATGTCTTTTAAAGTTTACAAAGGTTTATTAATTGTTTTGTTCCTTTCTAATTCTTTAAGTGTCAATTTATAACAACATGCTCCAAAATTCATGCTCTGATATTACGCTATTTTCTGCAATGATTAAGTAATGAAATGCCAACAGTCAACATATCGTAAAAAAGCATCTTAATGTGAATTTCCTTTTTGATTTGAGTAGTTTCTGTGGTCCGGCGACAACAGTGAGTGTGCAATGCACGTGTCCTCCACGTGTGAGTGTCAAGACCCTGGGTCAGGCCGTGTGGTGGACAGGAGAGTGCTATACTGCTGTAATCACACTCTTCCCGGAGCAAGTTCACCTGCTACACACGGCGCCTCCCACACTCTTTGTCACCGGACCGCCCGGTACAGGTAAAACTGTGGTGCTGCTGCTGATGGCCATACAGTGGCTGCGGTGTGGTCACCACGTCTACGTTGTCAGTACGTGGTTGGGGAGTCGTGCAGCGAGCAGCATGTTGTATCACCTGTTGCTGCAGACAGTAAAGACACAACAGTCAGCAGGTGTATCACCCGGTCAGCCTCACCTCCTGCTGTATGAGCTTGATGACGTTGAAGACGTGGAGAAGGCCGTCAACGACTTGTCACAGGAAGCGAAGGGACTGTCGTTGTACGTCATCGCTGATAAAGTACAAAGTGAATGCAGGTGAGTTGTACAGTGTGTGACGTCATGATACACACACACACACGTGACGCTCTCTTTAATCCTACAATCCCTATCGGGTGTGTTTATCAGGTGATAATTCTTCAGTGAGTCTCGCATGTAATGGACATGCTGTTGTGTGAACCTAAATTTGTTGTTACATCGGCTCTTACAAAAGTTGAGTACCAACACGTGTCATTAGTAGCACGTTACTTTGTATACGGAGTCACACAATACAGAAGCATAAACACACATATTAGTGACAGTACACAGTGTAGCAAGTTTCACGATATCCTATGCTACATTTACATGTACAGGGTCAACTACTTCGAAACTTTCTGTAACAAGCTGCTGACACAAGTTCCTCGTCTCCATCTGTGGGCGGCAAGTTGTTTCCATGAAGACGCACCCGCCTTCTGGCAAGTGGAATATTTATCCAGACCCCTCCACTGTCTATCGTCCGTCGTCAAGGAAGTCGACCAGGACAAGAAGATCACTAAACACCGTGATGTCCAGCCGTACAGTGAGCGAGGTGTGGCCGACCACACAGACGGCCCGCCAGTCAGACGACTGTATCACCGAGGTCAGGGTCACTCAGGTTACTTCCCAGGTGACTGTGTCACGTGCGGTTATCAGGTGGCCTGTCTCCTACACAGTCTCCGTGTTGGTGCTACGGGTAGGTGTGGTATTGTGTAGTGTAAGGTTGCTTACAGTTAAACACTTACCTGTGTGATAAATAACTAATATGTTGTAAACAGTCTTGAGAAGAAAAGTGTGCTTTAGTCAGGATTTAGTAAGGTGTGACTGCCAGTTTACGATATCACGTGATAATGTCATTGTTTATAAACATGTGTCTGTCAGTGCACACAAGGTATCTGTGGTATGTAACCAAGAGAATAAACTATGAATGTTTACAGATAGTGGCCCTACAACATCAACAGCAATAACCTCTACCAGTGTCGGCACAACACCACCCTGTCTACAATGGAGAGATGTGCTAGTGTTGCACTGGTATAACAGAAATGACAACTCGGGTATAGTAAACGGACTGCAAGAAGCGGGTATCCCAGTGCGAGTGATGAAGGATGAGGACATCGGAGACGTGGCAAAGGCCCGCAGTGACGTGGTGTGGGTGACGGATGGACGTCGTACTCTTGATCTGAAGAGAAAAGTCGTCGTTTGTGTGGAGTACCCTGATTTTGAGTCAGTTAGGTCTGAGTTCGTAAGACAGTACAGCCCTAGCTGTGTCCGACTTGACCTCATGCCCCTCAGTACGTCACAACTGGTGATTGTCTCCCATTACAGCGAGCAACCTGAAGGTGACTTACTCTGAGACACCTGTCAGGTGTCACCTCTTGTAGTCAAGTGCCTGTCTCTTACATCAATAGTTGTCTTCAGTGTTTCTACTTTTCTGCTCTCAGTCTATGACCACGTCCTTATCTCATTACATCATTATATTTTCTTAGATCACGAAGTCTGTGTCTTTATACCAATCATAATATCAATACTACCCTCATGAAAAATTGAAATGAACTACAATACTGGGAATCTGTATTTCTCTTGTCAGTTGTTCTCCAAACCTTAGGATTCCCTAATCCCTGTCATTCTATAACTCAAACAAGAAACAATGTGAATACTTTTTCCTCTTCCGTTCTTTTCCACCTTGAGTGCTGTCATCATCTGTTGTATACAAGTTTGATGTATACTGGCTGTTATCCACTTTTCGTCTGGCAAGCAAATACTCATCTGAAAGGGTTTTTTTTTGTGAAGTTATAATATACATCGAGAATAATGGCATGCACTGCTTTACCATAAAATATCTATTTTACATAAAAAAAATCAGTTAACTGTCTGTTCACTGAGATGTTAATAGTCATGTGGCTGTATGTTCCAGTCTGTAACAATAATAAACCCTAAGCAAGGTCTGTCTGGAATAAAGACACTACCAATACCCTAAAACAGGGGTTCTCAACCTTTTACTTGTGACGCCCCCCCCCCCCCCCGACGAACAAAGGGACGCCGCGTCGAGGAAATCAATGCAATTCAACAACGGAAGAACAAAGTTCGTATCAGCAAGAAGTATAACTGCTAATGAAATTTTACTAAAGCAAATTCAGTGCTAGGATCAGCCAGAAATGGATTACGAATCCAATCGTATTTAGTCACATCAATTTCAGCGAAGTAATGCTTAAACCTTTCTTGCAGTCCGTTTAGATGGGCAATAATTACATTCTTCACCTGATCAAGATTCAAGTTAAAGTCAGCCTTGCACTTACACAAGCACGGGAACATTTCAAAAATATTTTCCTGGCGTATCCACAACGAAATTTTTCGGACGAAAACATTCATCTTGTCAGTTGTTTGTAACATGGTGGTGTCTTTCCATTGCATAGAAGTATTCACAACGTTCACCTTCTCAAATATGTCCGATAAATATGCCATTAGCAGCAGCCATCGGTCGTTCGTAAGCAGGTCAACCTTGTTGAAAGAGTTCTCCTTCAGAAACACCCACAATTCTTCCCGCAATTCAAAGACTCTCGCCAGAGCTTTTCCCCACGACAACCACCTTGATTCGCAGTCACAGAACAAGGCGTCCTAGTCGGCTCCCATGTCTTGACATATCAGAGAAAACAGGCGAGATCTGGCAGAACTGTTCTTTACAAAGTTCACCATTTTGATGACATCCGTTAGCACTGCGTTCAACTCAACACTCAAATCTTTGGAAGCTAGAACTTCACGGTGGATCATGCAGTGAGTCCAAACTACGTCTGGAGCAACCTTTTTAATAAGAGATTGCAACCCTTGTTTCTTTCCAGCCATTGCAGGGGCGCCATCTGTGCACAAGCCGACGCAGGAACTCCAGGAAATGCCTTGGTCCTTAAGGAAGTCATCGACAATCCCAAAAAAATCTTGGGTTGTTGCTCTGCATTCAATTTTCTTGCAAAATAAAAAGTCTTCCAGAAGATTATTTTCCCACACGTAACGAATGTAAGCAATCAAATGTAAGTCACCTGCAGTGTCAGTAGCTTCATCTAACTGCAAAGCAAAATTCTGGCTTTTTATACGACTGATCAACTGATCAGACACGTCTTCAGATATCTCAGTTATTCTTCGGTGAACCGTGTCATTTGACAAAGGAATGGCTTGCAGTTGCGTAGCAGCATCTTCTCCTATCATGGTCCGTACAATGTCCATTGCTGCAGGCAGTATTAATGACTCTCTGGGAGCTGTTCTAAACTGGTAAATTTTTGGAGAGCAAAGAACACAAGGTCAGCTTCAGCAAACAAGAGATGTACTGAAATAAAGCCACCACGAATTGTAAAGTGTTTTACAGTTTTTTTTATGTCAACTAACCGAAAATGTAGAGATCTCTCTACAGATGTCTGAGCAATGTTAACATGTTAATATATTGTACTCCTTAAACACAATGTATAGACGTTGTCCAAACACTGTATAGATCGTGTGTAGACACTGAATGTATGTGTTTGTCTAAAGCAGTTGCAATGAAAGTAAAATGTGAAGGTCAGGGGTTACTCGCTCGCGCACACACTGTACACAAGTTGTTGTTAGCGAAGGTAGACTACAGCACGTGATCTTTTGAGTTGAAGTGAGTGTCACGTAACTGTAACATTATGTGTAACATACCATTTGGCAGTTATAAATGACACTCCACAAAACTGTCACGTTAACATAGGATTTACGGATCCCTCTACAGGACAGGTGGCAATGACGTCAATACCTGACCCAAGTCACGTGTCTCTGTGACCCTTGGAGGTAGGTCGACGTAGCCGCCCCCCTGCGGTGACCCGACTGACCTGTGTCGCTCGGCGACCGTGGAATCCGTATTAATTAACTTCCTTTCACAATGTTTATCAAATATCAAGACTTTAAAATGGGTTTGTGTAGCGTAGCAACCTGATAGACTATTGTGTATGGACCTGTAGGATATGCTAGCCAAGAGAATGATGAACTAACCTGTCACAGATGAGCTTCGCGAGTGGTATCAAATCTTTTTGTATACTTTAAATGGTCCTTAATCATGAACACCATTTGTATATGAGGCATGGTGCGTGTTCAACCTTAAGTGTAATGTATTAATAATACAATTTGTGATGTATGCATTGATAGGTAATACTTAATTGATTGTCATAATCTAGCCACCTTTCCTATAATTTGTTTTTCCTTTTTTGTGAACGTGCTTTTAGTTTGGAGAGCAATGCAAAATAAGACTCAGACATGTTTTTATTTTTGTCTCCATTTCCCCTTCCCGTGAATAAAACTTTATGCAGAACAAACAAGTGACATTGTGCCACCACATTGTGGTGATGTTACTGCTGAGTGTGACGTACAATGCAACTATTGCTGTAATGTCACACATTTATTTCCCATTGTGTGTCAGACGGAAGTAGAGTAGTTGTTGATGTCATGTCTTAAGTACACGTGCAGTAAACAGAGCAGAGGTGGCACGATGTCACTGACACAAAATATCATATCAGTGTCACTACTTCTATAAACTGACTCAGACGATACTACGTCACTTCCAATTATACTAATAATGTTACAAAAGTCACCATTGTGTTTGTTGTTGTGTTTGTTAGCAGAAACTTTGGCTGTTTTAGGTTTTAACAAAAGAATAAAAGATACAGTAGCAGCTCTCAGAGCAAACCGTTGTCGTGTTTTTATTGTAAAGACTTACTAGTACAACACTTTGTACAACCTCCACTTTGTAGTCACATTTTCCTCATTTTCAAGGCACCTGATATTTTCTAAGTTCCGTTCATTACGCAAGTCAAAAGAGATATGAACAACTGTGCTTACTTTTTTAGTTATACCTGTGATAAAAATTATTTTTTAAATATTCCAGATAATGAGACAACGACAATCGAAAGCTATGATGTACTTCTTCTAGATTTTAGAATATTCAATGAGGAGTATAACATTTCTCTGAAAAACACTTGTTGAAAGTTCCAAAAGATCGAGAGCAAAGTTTAAACAAAACGATATCACATGCCTGATAATGAGATGATAAAGCCTCTTAAATGTCTAAGACTTCATCACGTGACGAGTGATTACAAAACACCGATGAAGATGGGAAACCGTTTCTGTGTAAATATTCCTTTGTTAGTCTATGGGAGGTAACTGTTATTGTCACGAAAGAGTAGTAATAGGGCTATAGTGTGGGTTTTGCCGTTCTTCTCTCTCTCACGAGACAGGCGGTTGTGCGGGTAAACAGATTGACAGAAGGGCGTTTAGGCGGCGACACTGTAGTTGGCCTCTGGCAGTGATAGACAGAAGGCCAGGAAGTTGCGCCTTGAGTACATTGCTATTTAAAAAATAAAATACTTACAGAAAATAGTGTTTTCTGGGAACACATGATTAAGAAATTATGAGAGATAAGAGATACTTTTTAATATATATTGTTTGCATTTACCTTTGGATACTTGCCCTTAAATTGGGAAGCTTTTATCTAACAGCAACTACATCAGCATCATCATTGTCATTGTCGTCATCATAAATTCGCTCATGCAGTACATTTCATCAGGTGAGACAATCCACTAAAGAAAACAATGAGACACAGATTTTGGAGAAATAAAATCGCAATTCTTATGAGAGAAAGACAAAATAAAAGCAGTTATTGTGGGAACTTACGAAAATATCATCTGAATGCCAGTCTCCAAACACAACTGTTCACAGTGAATAGGTCCAGCGACTGGACATACAGTCGGCAGAAAAGGGAATAAGGGACTGACACGAGAGTGAGACAGGAAGACAGCTGAATGTTATGCTACACCATGTATCTCCAGTCTTATCTCCTATGCACTTGTAAATCGATGTGACAAACATAAAATCCGATCTCTCAACAAATTTGAAATGACAAAATAAATAACTGGAGGATAGCAACTACAGAATCATTATTGTACAGTGGAGTCTGAGAGAGAGAGAGAGGGACATGCTTTTGGATAAACTCCGGGAGTGAGTAGAGGTGAATATATTAGGTCCCAATGAAGGATCAGGTAACCTAGTGACGCCATCTGTCAGTCATGCATACAGAAGATACTCAGGTGATCGAGGAGGACCTCACCTGTGATAACCTACAGTGACATTTTTTTTTTTACAAACCAGTCATCCGAAAAGGGAAACTTGTTCTTTGAAAGCAGAAAATGTGATAACTACCTAGGATTTTTTTGGTGACGGTGAATTTATCTTGATTCCTGTTGAGTTTGGAATCTGTTGATAGCACTTTCTTCATGTCTCTGTACCGAAGATGGATATAATGGAGCAAAAAACACCTCCAGCCTCATTTGAAGCGTCTGTTATTCTGAAGATGATTTTGATTTTAGACAGCAAATGCTTACAAGGGTGGTTTTTTTTTGGACAATTGTTTTATTGGATTCTCTGTGATGGAACATTTTCAAGATAATGATGTCAGAGCAAAAGAAACTTCTCGATTCAACAAAATGACAAGTGCACTGTTGCGACAGACAAGGAGGAAAACGTGAGAGGAGTCCATGAGTCACTAAGGGGCTGGGCTCAACAGACCAAGTGAGGTGACTGTACAGGTGGCGCTGACAGCACAAAGAACAGACAGAAGGTAGTGATGTAACCACAGACACCATTGTACGAGCCATGCCTGCCCTGAGGACGACTGAGGTCGGGTGGATGATGTGGTGCTACTATATCATGTGTGTAGACAATCAAGGTATTTATTTCACCTCAGCTCGTGTGATGTTACAAGACTTGCACACAGTTACATACAGAATAGTTGTGACAGCACAAACATATGTAAGCTGGGATTTGTGACTTGTGTGAGTTGTCATTAGACTTCATGAACCACTCTAATAACAAGAGTACATCAACCAATATCATCACCAGACTCCGTCACTCACGGGCCTTAAAATCTCAAAGTTTCTTCAGCACCTTAAGGCTTAAGGGTTGATTAGAAGGCCCTACAGCGGCTACACACAATTGATTTAAAAACTATGGAACCATTACAGTAACTCACAAACTAAATTGGATTCTCAAACATGTAAAGAAACATTTGAACTTTGTTGTGAATCTTGGTAAATAATTGACCGAAATGTTTATCATGATGCCAGACATGTGTATCTAATGCATTGTGTAATGCAATAAGTATGTTTTGTTTTCTTTTCGTAGTGAAGTAATTTGATATTTTATTTTGATTATCATGACAATACTTAACCGTATAACTGTAGATACATTATAATACTATATTGTGTTGTATAGCAAAGTATTTAATTCATAATTTTAATATCTTTCTTATGAAAAATATTAAAGCATCCTTGGGGCAATGAGGGTTCAAAGTTGCTGTCACTCAGTTGATTCACTCAGAAAGCTGTGAGATGGACAGACATATGGCTAGTGGTTGAACTTCAAGTGATAATCAATGAGAAAGATGAAGAGATGAGAGAGATGCCTACAGTCTGCTCACTCCTACCTTCGCCCATCACCGAGAGAAAACCAAGCACAAACACATCCTGACATCCTGATTGTTGTATCCCGTGGGCGTCAGGACTGCTGGGTTAGGGTTAGGGTTAGCGTCAGGACTGCTGGGTCTACTCATCCTGTAACAAAGATAACCACGTGATCAGGGTCAGCCACGCTGCCCTTGCTTTAGTTGTGTGTAATCTCACCCGGGGTGTGAGTGCTACTGCACTGTAGTGTCAGATGGAGCCGCTCCCCGTTTCAGTTGCTGCTTCTTTTCTTCCACTTGACGGTGAAACTGTCAATTCAGCCCCTGTCACCTGTATGGACATGGCAATGTGTGTCGGGACACCTGGAAGAACTAATAAATGTTCATGTTACACGTAGGTCTAATGACTGCAGGGCGCGGCGGATCGAAAAGATCTACACAAAGACCGTTTGTAAATAACTGTGTATCACAACCACAATAATTTATATGTCATAGTTTATATTTCACATGTTGCTGACGTGTAGTAATGGTCTCATCCTAACGTCACATACCGCAATGTACAATTTTTCTCTCCGCCATGTTTGTGTTCCTGCTGTCGGCCAGTTGAGACCGGTTGTGTCCACCTTGTACTTGCTGCGTGACACGTTCATAGGTGACGTCAGAGAGCTACGTCACTGAGTGTCGTCAAGGACACAACAGACTATGAGGTCACTGAACACGCTTGTGTCACGTATAGCATACGTCACATTATAAAATACTGTCAGCAATGACATGACGGTCTGATACAAGTTTTGATCATCAATTGTTGTCCCTCTATTGAAAGCAGCTATGTAGCTGGGGAAGAGGTTTGATGGGAGTCAGTGGCGCCCCTAGGGGTAGGTCCTCACCTGGTGTTAACTAAACTTTAACTAAACCAGCTGGCGTCATCTGGACATACACATGTTAGATATGATTGTGACACAAGTAGTGTGTCAGATGTGATTGTGACACAAGTAGCTGTATCACACATTATACGCCACAAGTCACTTCTCATTGAGCCTTGTAATTTGCTCTGTACACGTAGGAATGTGTAAAACGTTTAATTTTCGCAATGGAGTTACAAAGGAGGGAGGTTTCTCTGTTCTGACTAACTTATGTTACCGTACTTAGAAATCAGTGTAGTTGTTATGTAATGTATTTATAAGTTCAATACAGTATATGTAATGTATCGATGAACTCTATCCACTGTGCTCTACATGTGTACATAAATACCCGGCTGTGTGTTGCTAATATGTGAGCAGCTGTAATGGTGGATTGTAAGTGTTATTGTCGATTAATAAAGTAATGATATACTGTAACGTCTTCATGATCATCTCGTACACGTTTAACATGGAGTTGTTACTATTTTTGTCGCTACTTTCAGTCACTGCTTTGCTCCTACAATATGTTTTGATGTATACAACCTGTGTTTTGTTGTGTCGTCTGCTACATGTGTACACATGTGTACACATACCTGTGCTTCTAGTCAAGTGCCACCTACGTTTACTTCTCTACAGTTAAGATCACACCTGACACTTGCAAGGTAGGTGGAGGCGTAGGCATCGGTAATTAGACACGTGACCATCTTGTGACCGATGTGACAGTCTACACTACACACTGTGTCTGTTCTACTGTCTTTGAAGCTGCTCAGGTGTCTTTTTCTTCTACGAGAAAATCTCCACGCTTGAGTGAAGATGAACACCATACGTGTAGAAATAACCTGATACTAAAAAACTCCGCAAAGAATGTGATCACGTGAGCAACACGAGTGTACTGCGCATGTCACAACAACCATACATAGGTGAGGTTTTGAAGGAAGAGAGACACATACCAGAGAAAACGCCTGACTGACTTTCTCTCCCTGACTGTGATGTCGGGGTCTGGTGCTGAGCAGTTGACGACAGACACGGTGTTTAGCAGGTTGATGATGATTACGACAAGATGAACTCGAAGTTGTCATGTGATTATAGAAACACTTGTTTTCCTAATAATCAAAGAGTTAGTCGGAGTTGCCATCTATCCCCACGAGAGAACTGTCAAGTCACGTGAAGTACACGGGAAAAAGAGGGTAGGTACACTGTACTTACTAGTGCTCATACTTGTTACACTACTGAGAACTGTACGTATGTTTGTTGTTTGTTGTTGTGTATCTGTACGAAATCGGGTAAACAACTTGTGTAGATTAAAAAAACAAACAAACACAGAGAACATTTCTGGCCATTAAGGAACTAGTCACCTTTCAAATTATATTCTGTCTCCATGATGTTGGTATTTACCTCCTACTGTCGACCTCAGACCGATGTTGTCTGTCATCTACCTGCTGCGTGACACGTTCAAGGGCGAGGTCACAGCTACGTCACTGAGGAAACACGAGACGAGGAGGTCACAGGATGATTGTGTCTCTCGTACACCCAGTGTTTGTGTAGTAGGCTGGTCCTTACACTCTACACACATCACTGGTAGCAAGTTGTGTGTTTACACCAGGTTTTTAATTGAGCAACTGATAATTAAGGTGTTTAAAATATTTTATTTCCCACACTCACTCTCTCATAGACTCACGTCGGTGTCCATATTGTGTCCTCACAAAATCATCGTCAGGGTGGTGAACTGCTCCTTCCCTCCGGTGATCTGTTCTGCATTCTGTCTTGTGTAGTATTCTCTCCGTCATCAGCTATTGAGGTGATCAATGAATGAATGAATCAAATTTAATGGCACAAGCAGCAGAGCTAAACCTTAAGGAGATACCGACGGTAGACATGTTTGATCTTCTCTTGGGTTCACTTTTCAAGGTTTAACATTGTGAGACTGAGGGACACGAACATAGAGAGAAGGGGAGAAGTTGGTAGTGGTGGTGGGGGGTAATTCTTTTAACAGTCTGCTCATTACGTGCCCTTGAAGTATCATGTACTAGCTGATATAATAGCAACACGGCAGATAATAATTTTCTAAAAAAAGAATTAATAACGATTTTACTGTAGTTTATTCGTCTTCATTACTTCCCCCTCATTTGAGTCAAATGGTGTTCATTCAAAGTCATCGAGGTATAAAGTGTTCATCGAAGCAGCAATGACTAAGACCACCAGTGTAGATATCATGTAGGTAACAGGCCGTTTGTGATAGACCTGTCCCTCAATCTGTCTTTATCACTAAAACTTGAGACACTTTTTACTTTTTACTTCTTTGCTCTGGTACTTTGTTCTGTGTTGTTTTACTTAAAAAGAGTGACATTAATTTTCTAATAATATTTACATACTCTAAAACAACACTAAGATAATGGATGAGGCAGAATTGTGCCTCTGCTCATATGACCCAAGAATAGCAAACTGAATTTTGGTGTCCCCAGAGTGAAAGTAGAGAATTTTCATTACTTTTATTGCAAAGTTCAAGTTTTTTCCTTTCCAAATATGTATAGGTTTTGTGGTCTCATGTTTACCTGAGAGCAGCAATAATAACAAACATCAACCACTATCAACACCGTCTTAAGTTATACGCCATTGCTTTATTATATAATTATATTTTCATGTCATGCTAACATTATTAAATATTTTTAACGTAATTCTGTCAATCACACTTATTAATTATATATTTATATAGTGGTGGTGACTATAGTCTTACCTGCAACAAAGGCGGAGTAGAGCATTTTCGTTGAAAATGATGGTCGAAATAATTTTCCACTAAGTTATGTTCGCTCGACAGAATGGAAAACGATGAAACAAATCGAGTCATACATTTCAAATGGATTTGATGGATCCCTGAAGTAGTGAAGATTCTGTATCTTGTCAATGGTATACGCAGGGCAAATCAGTAAACAACACGATCAGAGTTTCAGAGGTACGCAAACACACAAACACACAAGATGAGAGATCGCTGATCACACTCCGAGTTACTTGACTTGACTACAATAAGGTCAAATACCTAACATTGACACAGTGACTTGCTAATTAAGTAGGTGGGACCTCAGAGACGACAGTTCGATGTAAGGAAAGAACGAGGTGACGATAGGAAGTAGTTAGCCTCCTTCACCTCCACTGACAGCCATCGGCTTTTCCCGCAGACAGGGGGGGGGAGCGAGTGGAGGGCGACTAGCGCCTCGTGCATGCGCAATACGGAGACCGTCATCGGGAGGAGGTCCCGACTAGCTTTGTGGGACTAGCAGGTAATTAGAGTTGTCCTCATCGATTTACATGCATCCGGGGCCTGATCATCAAGTGTCAAACAAGTAACGACAGTGATAACATGCGTTTGCAATAACTGTTAAGTGTGTGTATGGTTCTGTCTCTGTCTTTCGCGTTATAATTTATTTTACGAGAGGAACTGTTTTCTTCGAGGCATGACACAAAGTTTCAGTTTGTTCAATCTTAATTATTCGCCATTGCAGAAATGTTATCTTAGACCAGACTCAAGGCACAGCACAGCAGCCTGTCCAACTGTCTACCTATCTTTTCATGACACAACTATGGTTTCTTCCATACATACATCTGCTTATTTCAACTAGAACTCTTTAAATCAATGCAAAGGTCTATGAATAACGCAAAGACTTCTCATGAGTGTTGATTGGTCGGTGTAGTTTTTTTTTTTTTTTTTTTTTTGCTTTTGTTTTGTTTTGTTTGTTTTTTCTTTAATGGTGCAAAATTAACAAAATTAAAACAAAGGTTACTATCTTGATAACATCCCTTGTTCACTTTTTTTATTGAAGAAAAAAGTCAGTTTTTCCCACTTGTTTCCTTCTATCTTAGGTTAAAGTTGAAAACACTCTGAATTATGTTACCATTGTGACTGATGTAATGTTCATGCATAGTGACCGAAAGCCCCATAACGACCATTGCATAGAGCGGTAATTATGTTAAGACCATTAATTATCAAGTGATGAAGTCCTCTCTGTCTTCATTCTTTATTTCTTCGTCGAATAATCGTTGAGTAATGTCTTAAGAGACACATTTTATTCTTACTTCTCAGGGTAACATTTCAAAAACCATTTTTGTGATCCTACAGTCGTGCTATACTCATATGAGAGCAATTGTTCAACTAACTGTACATCAAACTGCAAAAAAATAATAAAAAAAAAATTCATAGCAAGGATGTAAAGATGCAACTCTGACCAGGATTACTTGCTAGTCAATCAACACCGGACTTAGCACAAATTAAGTATACTACACCAGGCTGCTACACTAAGATATCGCACCCAAGACCCTTTGGATCAATCAAAATGAATTTCATGGAATGTGCAGGTTCAGATTATTTCTGGGGAAGTCACCGTCCACCATCTGGTCAACAGCTGGGGATCTAAGCCACTGACTTGCGATACAACTTTAGCAGGTCAGAGGTCAGTGTCCTGTCCTGGTACAGAAGGAAGAAGCCAGACACTTGGTCCTGTTCAGGGACTTCTACTGTGAGCCATGTCTGTTCCTTCGCCGTCCTCTTCCAAAAAGGTGAGACAAGGAAGATGCTGACACTAGTAGACAGAGCTGATGACATAGTTTCATAAGCTTCAGTTTTTTTCTTGCTTTTGTGTTTTGTATAATTTTTGCATTTTAATAACCTATTGGAAACTAGATAACAAATAGTAAGATTTTCTATGCACGTGAGAAAGTCAGTCTTTTCTGTCCTTTTAAACGCGAATATAAAGCTGGTTCACCAACTACTATTAAAAAATTGAAAGCAATTATTGCTTTTGAAATTATAAGTACGCCAAGTTTTTACATAAACGGGTGGCTTAAATGTTTGACAAAATTTAGGCACTAAACTGTAAATAAAAATCGCCCACAAAAAAGTGGTTTAACTAGTTACTGTGTCTATTATCTGGGACATTCTATCACCTAACAACTTGTGTGTTCACATTCTTTTTTATTTGTTATATTACTTATTGATTTATTGAATATTTATTTTATTTATTTTGTCTTTTGTGTTAATTTATTTATTCTGCTTAGGTTAAGCTTTCCCGACAGGCAGGGATAGGGCTATGTATAAGGTTACTTTACAGAACTGCTGAGGTAGCAGTAGAAGCAGAAAAGACTGTCTTAATGGTCAACAGAATGAAGACCAAAGTGATGAAAATCAACATCCAGCAGAAACTCCCAATCCAACTTCAAGAAGAGAACATCCTGGAAACAGACTGCTTCACGAATCTGAGGAACATTGTCAACAAGGACGGTGGAGCGGATGATGACATCAAAAGCCGCATCAACAAGGCCAGACATGCTTTCAATAGCCTACGCCCCATGTGGAACTCCCGAGCATTGTCCTTCCACAGTAAGACCAGCATCTTCAAAACTAATGTCAAACCTGTCCTACTGTATGGTTCTGACACCTGGAGAGTGACAAACACCATCAACTACAAGCTCCAGACCTTTACCAACCGATGCCTACTCCATATGGTGGGAATAAGATGGCATGAAAAGATCTCCAACAGCTGCCTGTGGACAAGAACCAACCAGAATGCTACAAGTCAAGACATCACAAAGCGCGTGGGGCTGGACAGGACACACCCTGCGCAAACCAGCTGACACCATTGCCAGGCAGGCACTTGACTGGCACCCTCAGGGGAAGAGGAGAGTTGGGAAACCAAAGCAAACTTGGAAAAGAACAGTAGAGAGCGAGACGAAGAGCATCTGAACCACCTGGGCCCAACTGAGGAGGCTGCCCTATACCGGGTCCGCTGGCGAGGTGTTGTTGCGGTCATGTGCTCCTCGAGGAATAACAGGAACTAAACTAGAATGAACTGCAGTGAACCACTCAGCGTTGAAATATCCTCTCAGGACACTGTATGTGGATGAAACCATTTGCAGTCTCCTTTACAGTTCGTTAACTGGACTGAACAAGCTGGCAGCATTCTATCGACATAACGTTCTCATGTTGTGTTGGGTGTCTGTGTGTTATTATAATTTGCGTGTTTTTTCCCCCTTAAGTGCTTTGAGCAAACCTTTGACCTTTCATAGTGGGATAAAGCTTTCTATAAATTAACATTCTTCCTTTTCTTTTTCTGTGTTGTTTACGGTGTCATTTCTAAGCTTGTAATGGATTATACTAATTTTGATTCTTTGTTATTTTCATGTTAAAGGACAAGGCGAGGAAGCGGGCACGAGTCTTTGGCATTTTGTAGTTCTCTTTTGTAGTCTTCTGCTCATTGTCACTGCTGGATTTTGCACATTGTCTTCTTTGTGTAGCACACAGCTTTATAAAATTAGTTCAGTTAATTATACCTCGAAACGTACTGCAATAAATTTTATGTTTTCTAAGTTGCAACACATATTGATGCTTTAAAAGAATGATTCTGGCTGTTATACAGGAAACCCTTGTAGATGAAGCTCAGAAATTCTGGCTCCAGTGGGTTGAGGCCTCGTTCCCTGATCTCGAGTCTCGCGCCTACTTCCTGCCTCCTGTCTACTTCAACCGCGTGCCGATGACTAGACAGTTCATAGCTGGTCAGGATGTTCTGGTCCTTCAGTCAGCACCTGGACAGGCCGGTAAGTCCAGCCAGTCCGGGACGACTCCATCTGCTGCTGCCCAAACTTATCTTCCTCAGCCTCCTCGTGTTCAGGACAGTGATGTCCGGGATGATGCAGCCATGCAGCGGGTTCTCCTGTGTCTAAAGGAGATGACTGAACAGAAGGGAGAAGTGTTATTTGCAATGAGTAATCTACATTTCGGACAGTACCTGGGGGAACCTTGTTACGCTGCTGCGGCTGCTCAGCTCCCCCTACCCGCCAACCTTCCTTCTCCTCCTCAGCCTCGAAACTGGAAACAAGGAGACTTTGATGTTCTTCTTATTCACCGACACTATGGTCTTGTCGTCTGTGAAGTGAAGGCTTTTGGTGACAATGTGAAGAAACTGAAGATGTCACAGCAGGATATAGACAACAACATCAGAAAGAAACTGAGAGAAGCCGTCAAACAACTGGACAAGGCGGAGGCCATGTTGTCTCACCTGGTGTCCGACATCGCTCCCGGTCTGCGCATCACGAAAATAATCGCGTTTCCTAACCTCACGGCTCAACAAGTTCAACAGGCCATCTCCTGTGATACACAGCTGATTCAGGTATTTACGCAAACAAACACTAATTTGAGATTTTTGCAAACAGTTATCGGATATGGTGCTGTAGTAGTTCTAATACATTAAAGTAAGTAAAGCATAAACAGGAATCCATACACGAAAACGATTAACAAATAAATCTTTGTTGCTTATTCTCTTCGTACTTTAAAAATCTTATTTGAAAATGTATATTAGTACTTATTTTTGGGAAAAAAACTGTGTTATATAAAATAAACATGTAAAAGGCATCTAACGGCTGCGTATTTCAACATTTCAGAGAAGTTTTATAATATGGAGCACACGATTTGTAATGATTTTACTTAACGATAATGATATTTAATTGTAGCTACAATTATTAAAATACTGAGAGAAGGCATATAGTACACTAACCTTGACTTTACTTATGTTATATGAGTCAGGAAATGCACTAATGGAAAAAACCTTATTGCGACAAAATTGTTGAAAGAAAAAGAATGAAGCAAGTTAAAGCTTGCATCTGAACGTTTGACTTCACAACCAATTCATTTAATAAGTGCCTAATGGTTAATGTTCTGAATAAGTTGTATAAAAACTATCAAAGGTATTAAAATGAATTTAAACTCACTTGTTGTGTTTAGCTTGATTTGGCGTTTCTTTAGTTTCTGTACTTCTAGAAAAAGTCTTTATTTCAGGACCTGTGTCGATGTCTGGGAACAACAGACCCCGCTGACATCACTGGTCTGTGTCTGTGCTGTGATCAGCTGTCTGACCCCAAGACCCCGTGTGACGTCAGTAGTCACGTGCTGAGGAAACTCGGACACTGGTGGCAGCGACGTGTGGCTGGGCTGGACCTGACAGTCTCATGACACCTGGGGTGTACAGAACACTGGTAGCCAGGTAAATAATAATAAAATAAATGTTTATGCAAAACCCTTTACACGTGTACACACTGTGATGTGCAGCAAGGTCTGTAGTTGGATGACAGATGAAGATCTCTCTTTGTTCTCGTCTCAGAAATCGTCAAGTACCGGCAGTGAGGAGAGTAAGGTTTTATGTAGAAGATGAGGAAGACCTAAAGTAAAACGGAGCAGACTAGCAGTGTGGTGATGTCACGAAAGAGTAGTAACACGGCTGTAGTGTGGTTTACACTTCTGCTCTATTCACGAGACGGGCAGTCGCGCTGGCAAACTCACCGACAGACAGAGGGCGCTGCGGCCGGCTAAGGGAGAGCAGTCATCGCTTCAAGCGTGTGTTCGCTAATTAAAGACCATTGACGTCACGACGGTCACATGACATAGAGCCAGGGCTGCCGCGGGACGTTGCTGACGTAACAGACAAACCTCCAGGAAAAATATATATATGATTTAGAGAAGGACAACTGAATTTTCAAACTTTATTTTTATTGCTTTTTTGTCTTTCTCTCTATTTCTTATCTTTCTTTCCTCATCAGCGGGGACATCATTATTCAGCTTGTAGTCCGTGTTGACATGTACGGTCTGTGTGTGCAGTCAACCCAACTTTTGAGTGTGACGTGCATGTACACTAGTGTTCACACTGTAGTATTAGGATTTTATTTTCCGGTTGCTATGTACACTTTGTTTCTTACACTCTGAATCTGGAAAATGACAGTCGTGTCCATCTCGTGAATTCCATGTGCTTTCCACTACACTACACCATTTTCTTACCACACTCTGCACTGTAAAGTGAACAAGATAAAAATCCGTTATAATATACAGTGGGTCTGGCAGTTATAGACTGGAACGAACATGTCTATAGAGACAATGTCTGTGTGGAGCTGTACCGTGGTAAGTACAATACCAGTTGTGAAAGTGCAAATATTGATGGTAGATTATTATCTCATCTATCAATGAGGGTTGGATTCTGTTATTTAAATTATATTATTCATTTCCAAATCTACATCAGAACTACTGTCTGTTTCAGTTCATGTGTTTTCTTCATGTTGGGAATCAAATTTACAGATAGTTTCTACTAGTTTATAAGTTTTCTTTTTTAAAGTGCCTTGTCCAAGTTGTCTCCGGTTGTGCTGTACACTTTTTTGGTTGTAATTTGAAGTAGAGTCTCTATCAACATGTTCATTCCAGTCTAAGACAGCGAGACACATGTGCATGTCATAGTGCCTGGTGTTTGTAATGTTAACACATTATTTAGATACATCAGACACACAATGTTAACAATTCTAAACTAAACAGAACAAAACTAGGTCCTTTGGCTGACACGGAGAATGAATGCTGTAAAAGCAGTCAGTTGTCAGATATGTTAGCTTGACTTATAAACTGCTTATCGTTAATATTAGACTCATTACAAGATGTGTCTATAGCTTTCTTACCTTAGTATGACTGTTACATCGCATTCTTAAGTCGTCTTTCCTCTCTTCATTCTCGTGTTACTATCGGCTCTCCATCCTCTCTATCTTTTTGATGTAAAACCTTGACTTACTTTCTTTCGTGACTATTGTGTTTCTCTCTTCCTCTGTTTTGATCACCATCAAAGGTGGCCCTATACACGGTCTTACTGAGATTGATGTTCAGGGTGACACACAACATCACAAACGTTGCTAGCTCTCTCCCACTGCAAACAGTCGTGATGTAGTCTTATTTGGTGGCACGACATTAAACAAACAAACTCCAGCACATACAGTCGGTTCCGGTGAATGGACCACATTGGGACTTCATTATGTCGGTCCTAATCACCGGGTGGTCCGACTACACGAACATTACCCGATGTGACAAGACGGCACGTGCTACACGTCACATTAAAATGTCATTGTGACCTTTATTGTGTGTCACACATATATGACAGACATACAAACACGAACTGCTGCTGATTACAAACATTGTTATTGAAAAATAAATTTACAAACAAAATCTTGCAAACGATGTACACAATCAAGGGGCGCTACTCTGTGACCTGACCCGCGGCTCACTGTCGTCTGTCTTTGACTTGTTTGATGTCTGCGGCAGTTTGGCTTCTACCCGCGTGTGTAGGGAGGACAGAAGTGGTACTCAGTGTGTCTGACTGTGTGGGTATCGTATTTATACTTTCACCTCCTCAACACATTGTCCGTCACTGGGAGACTGAGACCTGCCGCAGTATTTACAAGGTTACACAGAAATATCTACAATGTCGGCGACACTCGCTTAGTTTTTACTTTGTTGTCTGACAAAACTAAAAGTGCGAGGAAGAAAATGTCATGAGGGTAAAAGTAAAGAACGAATTACGACGTCAACCAGACTTTAAAGTATTTGTATTGTGCAAAGATTGTATACAAACTTGTGACCCTACTTGACCTCGGAGTACGTTTCGACATGAACTCTGACCTCTTAAGGGTCATGAACTTTGTGGCTGCATCATGAACAGCAATTAAGCCATCAACTATGCATCGCTGAGGCTGGTTTCAATGTTCAGTCAGGTGTGTCGGACGTCGTGCTTAACGGTGATGATACTGACGATGTGAGCCTGAATGATGAAGTTCTACGAGATGATTGGGACAGAGTAACCTCTGACGTATCTGATTTCAACTTCGACAATTTCTTTACTTGCGACGAGAACTTGGAAACATGTGTTGTACTTTCTCTTGATGAATTATGTGAGGAAACTGCGGCTGTGACACTCAGCGGTGATGGAGTTAATGTCGACTCCGGAAGTGACGACAACGACTATTGAGAATCAACAGGTCAACCACCAACAAGTGTCCGAAGCCTTAACAGCGCTGGTCACGTGAGGGAAGTTGGCCTTCAGGCCCCTGGAGGCAGCGACACGTTGGGACACGTACCACTTGCGGAACACGTGATGTAAACACGAGCACAACTCACAGGACACGTGATGTAAACATCAGCACAACTCACAGGACACGTGATGTAAACACGAGCACAACTCACAGGACACGTGATGTAAACACCAGCACAACTCACAGGACAGGCCACCTTGGATGAGTTCCTCCCCACGGGGACATCAAGTCTTGTCTACACACGGCCACAACCTTGCTGCTCACCTGTTGAACTTTGACATCGTGACATGTTTACACAGGATTGTGACATGCGGGGTCTGTCATACTGTCTCCATGTCTGGGTGTCATCTGAAGTAAATAAAGTGTTTCCTCCATGTAACGTTTATTATGGCGGTCCCTTGAGAAACGTGAAATCGAGGTTTTACTGTAAATATTTTATGAAGATTTTGTACAATTTGTAACAGTAATGTCAGGTTAGTTTGTTTATTCACTCAGCTAAACTATTTTCTCAAAGTTAACAAAAGCTATTTTTTCCAGGTTGGTGTTAGATTGTGGAGTTGATAGTATTTATTGGTGAAGAGAATAAAGTTAGAAGAATTCATGCTTCACTGCGACATGTACAACTGTTAGTAGACAGTAGACCGTTAGTGACAGAGAGAGAGAGAATGTAGTAACTACTTTCACTTTTTGGTTTTGTTTCTTAGCATAGAAGTACGTTAGTAGGAAAAGACAGAAAAAGTTTTTACTGAATGTAACAAACCACTTGTAGTAAATAATGTAAATCACTCAATATACAGGGTTGGTCACAGCAGTTGATGTGACAGTTTATTGTAATAGTAAGATGAGCTCAAGTTTCCAACATTTGTTTGTTGTAGGTTCTGTGGTCCGGCGACAACAGTGAGTGTGCCATGCACATGTCCTCCACGTGTGAGTGTCAAGACCCTGGGTCAGGCCGTGTGGTGGACAGGAGAGTGCTATACTGCTGTAATCACACTCTTCCCGGAGCAAGTTCACCTGCTACATACGGCGCCTCGCAAACTCTTTGTCACCGGACCGCCCGGTACAGGTAAAACTGTGGTGCTGGTATTGAAAGGTGAAGAATGGTTGCGATGTGGCGAAGACGTCTACCTTGTGAGTACGTGGTTAGGGGGTCGTGCCTCATCCCTTTTGATGAATCATTTGTTGGCTACCTACGTGTCCACACAAAAGTCAGCAGGTAAACCAGCTGGTCAGCTTCGCCTCCTCCACTATGATTTTAGTGGAGTAAAGATGTAGAGAAGGCTGGAAGAGTTGTCGGAGGCGGCAAGAGGAGACAAATTGTACGTCATCGCTGATGAAGCGGGGCCCGATTCATGGTAAGTCGTTACCCGTATAACTGTGCGATCAATATCACAATTTCTCCATTATATATTTATATTACTGTTATCCTGACTGTTTGTTTCCCAATTCATTGTTGTCGTAACGTTTTAGTAAGGAGCTGCTTGCAAGCATGCTTGAACTTGTAAGTGTGACCACGCCGCACTGCTCTTCTCTTCCTTTTTCAGAAGACGGAATGACATTCAAGTAAAATGCGACCGTTTTAATTAAGGTTTAATAGCATATTAGTGACAGAGGAATTGAAGCCTGGATACATCATCTGTAATTGTGTTTCAGGTATTTTGAGGATTTCTGTGCTGAACTGCTGAACCGAGTACCTCAACTACGACTTTGGGCAGCAAGTTGTTTCGCTCGACAGGCACCTGCCGATTGGATGGTAGAACACTTAACCAGACCCCTCCGCTCTCCTCCGACCGTCGTCAGGGAAGTTCAGAAGGATAGAATGTTCACTAGACGTCTTGTCCAGCAGTACAGTGAGCGTGGTGTGCCCGACCATACAGAAGGCCCGCCAGTCAAAGAATTGTATCATAGACGTACAGATCACTCAGGTCACCGTCCAGTTGACTGCATCACGTGCGGTAATGAGGTGGCCAGCGTCTTAAAACAACTCGATGTTAACGTTCGGGGTAAAAATGGACATTATTTAGTATATATTCTGATTTTGCTCTGGTACAAATAAAAAAAAATATGCATGTTAGCCCTTGAGGTCAGCGTTTTAATACAACGCGTCCTTTTAGAATATATGTTTGTATTTTCGACTATTCGAATTTTCTTGCGTATAATACTAATGAAGATAAGAATAGGGATTGAAAGGGCATTTTACTTCCTTTGCAGTGGATCAATGAATATTAGAAACAGCAAGACACACACACACACAGAACACCTGATAAATACGGGACACAGAGCAGAGTATGTCACAGAAAAACTGACAGAGGCCCTTTTGGCAGAAATAAACAAAACAGAAAAAACTGTGGGTATCAAACAAAGCATGGGCACATATTAAGACCAAGAAAGATGAGTTAAGAAAGTCACCAACACAATCGATCATAAGCCCAGATCAACAGTAGAAAGGAGTCGTAAGGTATGAGCACAAAATACTGAGAGAATTCTAAATGTAGCCAGTTCCATTCCCTTACATAATACAAATATCAAAGTGTCTTTAGCTGACATTTCACGTTCTTACATTTTCAATGTGAACAGGTAACATCACGGCAGAGCACCACCAGACCTGCAGTGGAGAGACGTTCTGGTACTGTTGGGTGGCGTTAGACCGACTCGGGTATTTAACAGGGATGATCAAAAGGATATCCCAGTGCGGCGTTGATGAAGATGAAGACATCAGAGATATGAGCCACGGCCCGCATGACGTGGTGTGGTCACATGGCATCTTGTTCAAGGTTTGGAGAGAAAAGTCATCGTCTGTGTGTTGTCTGTGTTGATCTCAACGTGCACTTACTCTATGTCCCGGTTACATCACAACTGTTGTTGTCTCGCTGACTAATCAATGAAACTGAATTTAATTAGCCTCACTGCTGATTTCATCTCTTTCACATAGGAAGTCTTTGTTAATTTTTTTCCCTCACTGTATCACGAATCGCGTTGCTTAATGTAATGACTCTAAGGTATTTCTATTTTTGGCAACACGAGGACCATTTCTTTTCACTTGACACAACGACAAGTATCACATAAAAAGTCGCATGGAGAAATTAGGATGTATGGAATGAAAACTCATTGCAGACTGATGATACTTTATACAATAAGCATGAAATTTACTGATGTGTAAAGATCAATGAAATATTGTATATAATTTTAGGCTATAGAAGCTATTGAAATATCTGTGTGAACATGAACAGTGCATTTACCATATCAAGTATTGATAATTTGTATCTCTTTGAGTGTCAAACACCAGAAGTGGTTCATAGCACAATGAAATTTTCTGTGTAAATCGGGTAGCTGTGTATATGGAATTATTTCACGCAGTTAACTCTGGTCGGAGAACAATTAGCTTTTGTCACAACGATAAACAAAAACAGAACAATTGGTGTTTCTCAGGATGCTTGAAGTAGCGAACAGGAAAATAGCTTGACTGTTAAATGTTACTCGTTTGTAATACGCTTGAACATTGATTTATGGTGCTTTCTTATACTAATAAAAAAGACTATTTGCCGGATGTAAATACAACAGTATTTTTTTTAAGTCAGCTATAAGTATATTTTTTATATAAACGTATATATATTTTTTTGCCCCTTTGTACTTAAAAACTACTACATGTAAAACAATACGTTCGAAGGTCACTTTGTTGTCAACTTGTTCTATATACGTTTTGTTTGCGCACCGTGGTGTGTGTGTGCTGTGTTATGTTTATTTTTTGCGTGTTTGAAAAGTAATTGAGTATGTGTGTTTAACTAAGGATAGAAAATTTCCTTTCACGTAAAAAAAAAAAAAAAAGGTTAAAATTTGCCTGACTTTCCTTTCTAACTTCTCTTTTAGTGGAGCTTTCTTAAAACTTCACGTAGAGATTCCTTTTCTGCATGATGGTTAGAAAAATCACTCTACGTGTAGCAAACCATTCCTTCAGAGTACAGCCTGCACATTGGCAATTCTTCGATGTTTGTTTTTTATCATTCCTGCTTGTTTACAAATGTTCATCTGCACTGGAGAAAAAAAAAAATTTCAGCCTTAGTATAGATCCATGTCATTTACATGGGACACGAAGTAGGCAACATTCTTGTCTGAGACGACGGTCGATACGTGTATAATTGACCATTTCAATTAAATTAACGACACCTATGTAATGTGAGTGTCGGTGGCGCAACGGTTAGCGGCCTGGTCACAATACAGTGAAGGTTGGCTGCCCTGAGTTCATTTTCTCTCTCGGGCACGCTTCGTTCTGTTCTCTGCACGTGTACATCTGTTTACAGGGCTGGCTTGCTGTGCACGTGAACTATAGCCTCAGTTCGTGCTGACACGGCGTAAAACTGCATTCCCCCCCCCCCACGCACCATGATAAGTCTAGGCTTTGGAGTTCTCTGACCCACTGATCGCAGGGAGATAATGGCGGGTGAGACGATTCTCTGCCCGCTTGTACCGTTTCCAAAGGGGATACTATGTAGTCGCCGACGCAACGACCTTACCTCAACAGTTAAGATCTGTTACCTAGTTACCCGTTTATGACTATTCTCCTCCTTTTGGTAAACCAATGTAACAGCACTTCTTCTTCTGCCTCCTACAGGAGCAGCCGAAGTTCTACACTAACAAAATCATGGTGACCCTCCAAGACTTCACTTTTAACTGAGTCTTAAGTCGCGCGGAACAGTTTTGGTGCTCGAGGCCAGAAAGTGACAGGGTAGTAGATTTTTGTTTGATCATTATACTGTTGATTGTGTGACTTTTCTTTAAACCTTAATGAATTTTTCCTTGTGTTATTAAACTATCAGATGCAAAATACGCCCCGTTTTTTATTACTGCTATGTTAATTCTGTGTTTGGAAAAAGTTAGAAATGTGACTTTAAATACGTTTTAATCGAGGTACCTACTGCGATCCGTACCCCCCGATTTCACTGCACAACAAAAACAAAATTCAAACGCTGTTTCGCTACTGTATTCCCTGCCATAACCATCGTGTGTTACCCTTTCCGCAGAAACCCGAGTCTTTATGTTTAACTTCTTTAAAGAACAATCCAAATATTAACGATCAAAAGATTTCTCAGCAAAAGAGAAAGGACGAAACAGACCGGTAGGCCATCGACGCTAACCTTTAACCCGCTTTCTCAAAATGGCCGCCACCGTAAGCTTTCACACTTCAAAGGTTTTATAACATACTCAGGTGTTAGACTAGAGGAAACAACTTGTGTATCAAAAGAAAGTTCAGAACTTCTACTTTTTAAAAATATGTCATTTGAAAAATCTCAATTTCCGACTTAAGACTCATTTCGTCGTGGAGGGTCACATATAGTCCTATTCATAGACATCATACCACACACACAGATACGAGGACACACAGAACACACAGTGCAAATGTTGTCTGCTAGCATACCTCGTGGAATGAACGAATTATGTAGTCCAGAAGCTCTCGCTTGCTGCGTGACAAAAGGCAAGTGGTCCTTGTTGCAAAAAGTTTACACCTGCAGGGAAAAAAATATTGTTTGCCAGATATAATGATGAAGATGACGCTGGGATGTCTTGTCAATGTTTTGTGCGTTTAAACCACTTTGTGCAAATTTTCACCCATTCCAAGTGAAGACTACCAAGAAAAACACTCTTAGTAAAATATTCTTCGTTGAGCCACTCTTGGCACATCAAATTAATGGTCGCCACTTTTTGCCGAAAATGTTAGTACTATTCTTTCCAAAGTCATCACACATCGTTTTAAAAGTAAGTTACAAAGATCACTTGTTCCCTTAATAATCCAAACAAATCACTTTTACACAAATATACATAGACTCCCAGTTTTCACGGTATACTTACCAACCAAGTGTCGCGGTGTTCTATGTTTCGTTCGTGCGCTGCTGCTGCTGTGGGTGGTTGTTTTGAGGCTTACTCACAAGCACGCTCGCACTCAACACACACTAACTCGTTCACTCGATCACCTGGACGAGGTGGTTGGAGCAACAAGCCCAACCTATCCATAGTGAACAAAAGGTATACACTTGTTAGACAACGCAAACGAAAGGCTTACAGTTCATAACACTCGTCAAGAAAAGAAACTATTTGATATTCCTCCAGTGTGCTCTTCCCCTAGCTCACCTGTCTCTCCGACTCCGGAAGTTTCCAACCGCTGCCAGGTAGACGGACCACTAAACAACGCCTACTAAAACAAACAAAAATAAAAAAAAAGGTTATCCCTAAAGCGTAAGGCACGCACATATGGTTACTTATTAAAGTGTCACGAGGACTGACAATTAATTGTGTAACTGTGTGGATTTAGATGGAAAACTAAATGGTTGACGTCCGTGTCTCGAATGCCAAGCAATGAAACTTGAAAGCAAATTTTAAATGTTCATCCAATCACAACAGAAGCTAAGCGTCAGATGTCTTATAGTCGCAAATTATATTATAGTGGTTGTTTTGTAATAAGTTTCTACATACGTAAAGCTGCATTCTAATCTTAACAACTTTGTTTCTTCTTTGTGTCAGCAGTTGCTGACTGCGGCATGAGGGTGACTTAAATGTTCACAGCATTTAGATCACGTGACCATTGATAATCTTGAAAGTCTTTAGGTCTCCCTCACTATGACGATGAGTTGAATGTTTACATTATTTAAAGCACTAGACTCTAATAATACTCTGAACTTCTTTACATCTCCATCACCATGAGGATCAGCTAAATGTTCAAGGCTTTTAGATCATGTGATTCTTGATGATCTTCTTGGCGTATCCCTTACCAGGAGTCACTTTAAGCTCCTGGGGTGGATTTCATGTTCCGCCTTACCAGCGAATAACTAGCTTACCAGCCCTTAAGCGCAAAAAGTGGCTCCCACGTCGAAATTATTAGCGAATAAGTCGGCCTTATCGCGGGGTAAGTTATGGTCAGGGGGGACCCTCCTTTACGCGGCTATTAGGCGCAGAAAAATGGCGGGTATAATAGATGTGCGCTTGATACGCAGGCGAAATCTTCGTCGAAATAGAATATTTAGGGACCGGAGCAACCCGTTAGATGTGTATGATGATGTGGACTTATACAGGAAATTTCGATTTCGTCGCATTGATATAATGTCTATTGTGGATGAGGTAGGAGGGGAATTAGAAATGTCCAATCGAGGGAGCAACGTTCTCCCCAGCATACAATTATGCGTCGCACTTCGCTTTTATGCGACAGGTTCGTTTCTAAGTGTGTGCGGCGATTTAGTCGGAATTTCCGAATCGACAGCATGTCGCATCGTGAGGAGAGTGACAAAAGCGCTGCTGCCACATGCTCCTCGATGGATCGGCCTTCCCGACCAGCGAGAGGCGGATCGTCAAAAAGGAAAATTCTATGCAAGCGGTGGATTCCCGAATGTTTTTGGATGCATAGACGGAACACACATCCGCATTCAAGCGCCCAGAAACAACGAGCACGAATTTGTAAATCGAAAAAATGTTCATTCACTGAATGTTCAGGTAATACTTTGTAACCAATAGCAGATTATTACTTTTTATTATTTCATATGACCAAACCGTTGGAAGTGCCATAAATTGTTTGCATGATGCTCTTCTCCGATGCCAAAATTACTATAAAAATACTACCTTTTATATTTTTCCACTAGACCAAGATTTTCTCTTTTGGACAATTATGCACATAATTGTTAATCACTTTAATATATGTTAAACATTTGCATGGAAGCCGAAAATAAACTGCTACAATACAATCCCATGATTGTAACGATTCGCGATTGAGACGAATCTAGTTAGATTCATTTTTATTTTTAACTTTCCCTGTGGTCAGGGAAGAGCAGTCGCGCGAGCGCTGACGTAGCTCTGCGTGACGATTCTTTTGCGTCATATAGTGAATTGAACGTAAAATGAACTCGAGCACAGTGTAACTAGGGGCGACGGTAGCTCATGCGAGAAGCCATGGAGTAACTCATTATGATTGGTTGAGAGAGTCTCAAGAAAGACAGTTGGATGTCGTCCTATGTTACCCCTGGTCGCTAGAGGTGCCTGATTGGTCAGGAAAGGGAGAAAGGACGATGTTAACTAGGTGATTCCAACGGTTCTCGGGAGAAAGAATGAATCGATTACGACAAGCAGCTTGGTGTGTACAGAGCTCCTGTGGGAGTGTACAGTATATGGTTAACTGCCAGCAACGGTCGCCCGACGTGCGTCCAGTGCGAGTATTATTCGTGTGAAGTATTACCCAGTGTGGTACAGGAATCATCCAGCGGAATATAATATCTTCGCCGATAGGATTTTATCTTTTATCTTCACGACTGCGTGAAGCAATTCAGCGGACTTTCACAGTTAACTTCGCATTTAACTTCACGAACTGCGTGAAGAAATTCAGAGGATTAGCCTGGCTGGTCAGTGATTGTCAGCGGCCAACCGTCTGAAAACGTTGGAAGAGGTTGACACTCAGGAGGGAGGTAGCGTTATTTTATTTTGTTTCATCCTCATCTCATCGTTAGTTAATTTCATAAACATTAAATGTGTTAATCGTTGGCCGGACCTTTTTGTTGAAAAAGGTGAAAGAGTGCGGCGAGCGTGGTTTACATGCAGATGTTTACACGCGCTCGCAAACACATTCAACACACTCTTTCGTTAAAAACGTTACAATGATGTTAGGACTTAAACACACTTTCATAACATTAACCCAAACTTTCTTATCCTCACTGTTAATAAGCGTCATTTGCTTTATATTTCTGGGACCTCATTTCAAAGAATTTTTTTGTTTGTTCAACAACATATCATGTGTTGCTGCATTGATAATCCATATACTCAAAACTTAACAATGATCATGCTATATATATTTGAACAGGTTATCTGCGATGCAGATCTTATGTTTATCGGTTGTGCTGGCAAAGTGGCGAGGACGTGTTCATGATGCTCGCATCCTTCGCTAGTCTAGGGTGTTATACAATGTTTGAAGGCAACCCGGTAGATAACCACTGGATGGGGTCATGTCATCTCTATGGGAGACAGTGGCTACATGATCCGAGAAATGGTTGATGACAACCATTTCATCATCTGCAACTTTGCCCGATTAGTATAGTACAATGCAGCCCCACATAAGATGTACACGCTCTACAGTGGAAAGAGCAATTGGTATGTGGAGTTTACCATTCATGTGGCACAAGTGTTGTCGTTGGTCACATTGATTATCCATATTTTTCAGTCAGTAAACATGAAACAAAAATTTTTTACTTTGTCTGTATCAGGAGTCACATTACAACACTGATAGTTTTTATGGAAATAACATTGGTTTGATTGAAACCTGTTAATATGTAAGATACATGCTGTTTGTGAATAAGGACAATGCCAGTCATATGTTTAGCTAGTAGTACTGTAAATCCTTGTAAGCGCAGTTATGAGATGTATTTTGATATGCATTACATTCTAGCAGATTAAATTGTACGTGAGTGTTTGTATTTTATTTTTCTTCTTTTCAGGCATAGGCTAAGAAGATGAATTGTCTTCGACTGGTCTGCGAGGTAAGAACCAGATCGGGCTGCGAAAATTATTGTGTTTGCTTCATACTATCCCAACGATGCCTGATCTCTCAATTTGGGAGAGCCAGACGATGACAACGACGATGATGATCATGATGATAATGATGAGCACAAACAATGTGAGTATATGAAAAATCAATATAAATAACAATGTTCCAGTGCGTGATTGGCTCCCACTGAAAGGCGCGTGTTGGCAGAAGGCCAGGCTGTGGAACGCAATTAGTAAAATAGATTTTTCTTGTAAATATCTCATAGTATATTTATACTTTCTGTACGCATTGAAACTATTTTGATAACAAAGTTAGTATATCAACATTAGACATGTCACAGTTTAGATGTGGACCCATGCACATGTGTACAAGCAAGCCACGCTCTAGGAACCATTTATAATATATTTTTAAAACATGTCTGCTGTAAATGTTATTTGTCTGGTACAGTTCTGTAGTACCAGAACTATGACTGTTGAAACAGTTAAATTTTCAGTCTTATGACACTTAATAGCTATTCATTTCATACTATCTTTAGAAAGCAGCGAACACGAAAGCAAATACTTCTTGTATTATAGTAGAATAGAGGTGCAGTTCCTCTTGAATGGCTCTTTTTAAATCAATGAAGGTTTACATTATAAATCAATTTTGAAGAATTTTTTTTTAACAAACTTAGTCACATCAACACAAACGATGATCACAATGTGCGTGGGGCCCCATTTACACATGCTTCTGTCAGTTTCACTAGTGTCACGAAACACGTAACTCTAGTTTATTATTTTTATTTTTTATCAAATTCAATAGATTTTCATTTATATAATCTTTTTAGAAAAGTTGCTAATCTTATTTAGAAATATCTGGAAGGTGCATTGTACTCAAAGTGTGTGAGTACATCAACACAAAGATTGTCACAATTTAGATATGTAGCCCAATGTTTGTGTTGCACCCAGGTCAAGCTGCTAGAAACCAGTTTATCATTCACTTTGAATATGTTAATTTTATGCTTTCTATACAGTTTCATAGTGTAAGACATAACAAAGTTTTATATTTCCATTTTTATCAAATTCAAAAGATTTTCATTTTATATAATCTTTTAGAAAGTTGCTAATCTTAATTTAGAATATGTTTGTGGAAGGTGCAGTTGTACTCAAAAGTGTGTGGAGTCTATAATGAAGTCATTGTGAAGAATAAATACCTCAGCATCAGACAACAGTCTCAGTTGTAGGGGCACAAGTATGTATTGTATCAGTCCAAATTGCAGAGAGAAAATTTTGTAACGTATCCTCAGAAAATAATACTTTTTTAACCGTTTTAATACTGAGGATTAGTTTGTTGCTTTAAACACATCATGACTAATCTTCAGTGCATCACCTTAGTCCTCTATCAGCAGTATATGTTACTGTGGTGTCATGTGTTGATGCATGTTTCAATGGTGGCACTGACATAGGTGTATGCAAGATTATGCATGCATACAAGCATTTAGACTTGGAATGTGTACCGAGACCATCCCACCCACCCAACCCCCCCCCAAAAAAAAAAAAACAAACAACCGCAAGAAAAACCAGTACAAGTTAAAATTACATGTTTAAGACAAGGGGTGCAAACATGCATTCTTAAGATTATACATAATTTTTAAGATACAACACAGAGAACTGCAGAACAATTAATGCACTTTTAATAAATTTCACAAACTTTTCTTATACAAATGTGACACACTTGGTCTGTTTTGTGGGCTGCTCGACTGTTATTGCAGTTTGCTTCTTTAACACTTCAATTCTTATATTGTTGAGCTCAATGTCAGATTTGTATTTCTCAACTGCAAAATTGTTTCGGTGAATATGTGAGCGGAAGTACTCAGCTTCTAGAGATTGCGAAGCGGTCTTTCTTTAATCCTTGCCTATTTTTACCTGTAGACACATAAAATACTTATTATGTAGATATCTATAACAACAGGGAGACATTTGACAGCCTAAATGTGAGTAAGGATGAGAATTGTTATTTTTCATTCAAGCATCACCTACAAATGTTGTGGACAATTTGTACTCTTGCTGTCAGTATTGTCACAAACTGATTTTATACGAATGTAGGTTTCTTAGTTATAACTATTTCATAAAGTTAATAAGAACAAACATTTACTTGTGTGTTGCATTTCCTCTGACCGACCAGCAGGAACATGTGTAACTGACGGCATGTCTGTAACAAACATCCATATTGTTTCATGTATACAGTAATGACAAAGTGTGCAAGACAGGTATAATAGGAACATGACATGGGTATTAGTCTTATTAATCTCCTGAGAAGGACAAAATTATTTTTTCAAAGTGTCATCAACCCAAAAGCATAAAATATCTCATATGGTAACAATATAGTACTATTCCTCCCAGACAGTCATGTGCAGTAATCATGATGTATATCTTTGTTTTGGTATTTAATTTACAGTTAAGAATACAAGCACAATTTTATTTTCTGTGCAAAATTTTTACACACCTTTTGGTCCGACACGTCTACTGAGATAACCACATCCAAAGGTGTCAATGGTGGTGATATATCTGAACAAGAATCAGATGATATAAGACTTTTACAAAAAGAAATGTCTTTACACTAGACTGCATAAATATTGTTCTTATGATAAATTCACTGAATGGACTATTAATGTAAAGACAGGCACAGCAAAATGTTTCTAATTAAGCCAGCTGTATGACAACTGTATACTAACTGTACACTAACACTAGATTTAATAACATTTAGACATTAAATTCACTCTCAGATGATTCCAGTGATTGATAAATCCTTTTCTTTTCGGTCGAATGACATGTTTCCATACAGCACCTTCCCTAGTCATCTTCCCCTCCTTCAAAAATTAAAGGCAAAAGCATATTGACCTTCTGATGAAAATTGATTCGAACTGCATGCACCATTAGTTGACACTGAAGCAAAGCTGCAGAAAAAGAGGAGTTACATACTTCAGAAATTCATACCCTAAGGAAACTTCCACTGCACTTTTGAATACCCTTAAAACATTTTCGAGTTACATTTTTTAACTCTTTTTATACTTGACATACTTCAGAAAAATGGGGTGACAGAATATTAATGAACTGAAAAGAGATATCTACAAATATAAAAGATCTTTTGGTATCAAAGTGAGCTCATTATCTTACTTACGGAATAAAATGGCATTCAGGCTCTTTATGCCAAACCACAATGTATGGCTACATATTGGAAAATCAGGAAACCTACAGTAAATGTTCTACATGTACATTAAAGCATTTTCACTCAATAATTTGCAATACACTCATAGTTCAGTCTCGGTTGTTAATGCTTATTAAACCATACCTGGGTTCACTGCAGATGCCGTACGAACAATGAGGTCGGTGTCTTCAACTGAAAAAATAAAAGATTAAATATTTAAGATGAAATATTATTTTAAAACAAAGTTAAAGTAACAAAGATAAATGAATTAAATGTTGACTATGCCTCTAGGGTCAACTGAATAAATAAAACATGTTTTGCTGATTGACATTTGTTGAAAATACAAAACTACAAGCTTACCATCAACGCCAGTAGTGAGGGCTGTGTCCTCCCCCAAAATGTCATAAATGATGGAGTCATACTCCCCACTCTTCACAGCACCGCCACCAGTTGCTCTTTGGTTGTCCCGGCGGCGCTGTGACTCTGATTTTAGTGCACCCCATTTCTCCCTAACATTTTGGGCCGTCCGGACTTCAACACCACCCACTGCTGTAACTTTTTTGGCGACGGTGGCCCATATAGCCTTTTTTTTTGGCGTTAGTGATGTCATTGGATAGCCCACACATAAGTGTACATTTTTCATGTCTCACCTAATGCAGAAGACATTTACATATTGAAAATGAATGTGAACATTACATTTCATTTACACACCTCATCGAGCCACCTACTCACCAACACATACAGAAAGGCAAAGATCGTGACATTACCCCTTCATACCTTCAAGATGAATTTGCAACTAACTCTAAAATACTAACAATATCATATATGACATAGGAAAAAAGAAAATAATAGGTACTACTGCAACACAATTATTAAGTTTGTATCAAATATTTTAAAAAGGAAATTATTAAAAATTCACTCGATCACATGTCTGATTAAGCTATATAATACTACAATGATACAACTACAATAATAAAACTACAAACCTCCTCTAATAAAGTCCACACTTCCCTGCTGGACCAGTTTGCTCGTCTCTGGCGTTTTGATGGGGTTGGCTCCATACTATCTATAAGCTAATTCTTCCCGCAAAAAGGACCGTCTGCTTCGCTTATTCCGGAAGGCAGATTAACGTCTTCTGGTCATGCGCACAGTCCCTTGTTCGTTCTTACCACAAATCACAAACAATTGCCTTTAGGCTGTTCAAACAAAGACATAATTTCTCGGGCCAGTACGAATATTATCACACACATGCACTACATAAAGCCCTAGGGGTCACGGTCGCCTAAGTAGCAGAAATTAAAAATATAAGCACGTGAGCACCTGAGTTTTGACAAATGCATTACATATTGATATCTAGATTTAAAAGAAAAATATTCTCTTTCAGTTAGCAAACAGTTAAAGAAACTTCATCCCGGTCCTCCAATAAGTCTTGAATTCGTTGTAAAGAAAATTAAGAATAACACAGGAATTTGGTACCCATTGGAATCCGATCCACAGCTTCACCACGCAGGTGAGTAAAAGCTAAAATCTACAAAAGATAAGAGTTAGCGGATAACAACAAAGTTGCTCCAGGTACAGTAGCTTGATTGAAAGCACACGGCAGGTTACTTTTCATTGAAGAATTTAAAGTCCACACACCAGTTCACAGTTAGTAAAAAGCAAAGTTAATAAAAGTAGCTGCACAGTGTAGGTTACTTGTGTTAGCAGCTACATAAAGATAAGTACAAACCCCACAGTCGGTGTCGTCACTTAATCCCCAGACACTTCATCCCCGACACTTGTAATCCCCAAGCACTTAATCCCCGACACTTCATCCCCAGACACTTAATCCTTTATAAAGCATTATGTAATGCTTCTGTCAAAGCATTGAATTAGAATACGTCATCCCCACACTGTATAGAGCAATGTGTGATGTGTGATGTGTGATTTCTAATCACTGATTCTTGTATAAAGCATTGTTTAAATGCCTCTATAAAAGTGTTGAGTTAGTAAGATATTTTTATTCTTCGTTGAACGACAATTCTGTAAACTTGAAATATTATAACCGTAAGAGAAATGCCTCTGGAGTTCATAAAAAGTGGTAAAGGTAGATGTATACTAGTTCATGATGGATATGAATTGTGGCTCAAGAAGAAGGCGCTAAACGGAAACATGAACTGGAGATGTTCAAAGCATCAATCACTCAAGTGTCCGGTAACATTAGTGACAGCTGAAAATGAAATCATCAAGCAGTTATCTGCTCACAATCATGAGTGCAACAAAGAGAAGGCGATGGCAAAGAATGCAGTGGGGAAAATGAAGGAGAAGATGACTGAATCAACAACAACGGCGGGGGCTTGTCAAGCTGCAGTAAGTGTCAACTTACCTCCATCTGTTCTCATGGCTCTACCTGGTAAAAATACTATAAACAGGACTCTTAACCGACATCGTGAGAGACTCAGAAACAAAGATGCTGGCGGAGCTTTGCCACCTCTTCCTGCTGATGCAATGTTTGAAGTACCAGCATTATACAAGGAGTTTCTATTAAACGACTCCATGGGGACAAGCAACAATAGTCGCTTTCTAGTTTTCGGTGACAGATAATTACTAGATTGGCTAATGTTGTAGATGTTCAAATGACGTTGAAGTTTATAGTATGATTTGAATTTGAATTATTTGAATTTCAATTAAATTTTTGCTGACCTCATAATTTTTATAGTTAGGGATTTAGTTTAGGGATTAAGTGTCTGGCGCTTAAGTGCTTAGGGATTAAAAGTCTAGGGGGTTAAGTGTCGGGGATTAAGTGACTGGGAACCCACAGGTAGATGCTGTCTGCATTTACTGGATTAAAACTATTTGGTGCTTAACAGGTGATGTTTCCTCAACAGTTGTGACAGCTGATGGAGGTGTTGTGTTGTTAACATAGATTTGATTTGAAGCATCGACTGTTAGACAGATTGTGTGGCAACACGTGTCATTATTGTGACATCACTTACTTGATGACATCATTGGTAACAATATTACACATGATACACAAGTGTAATCACATTAATAACAGTACACAGTGTAACGCGTGTAGCTACATCCTGTTACAGTCTTGGCTACAAAATCAAGAACTTTCAGACTTTGTGTGACAAGCTGTTGACACAAGTTCCTCGTCTCCACTTTTGGGCGGCAAGTTGTCTCCATGGATACACACCCGCCGGCTGGCAAGTGGAATATTTAACCAGACCCCTCCGCTCTCCACCGGTTGTCGTCAGGGAAGTCGAGCAGGACGCGAAGATCACCAGACACCGTGATGTCCTGCCGTACAGTGAGCGAGGTGTGTCCGACCACACAGACGGCCCGCCAGTCACACGACTGTGTCATGGAGGTCAGGGTCACTCAGGTCGTAGGCCAGGTAGCTGTGTGGCCAGCTTCCTACACAGTCTCCGTGTTGGTGTTACAGGTAGGTGTGGGTATTGTGTAGTGTAACGTTGTTTACAGTTAAACACTTATCTGTGTGATAAATAACGAACAGGTTAGAAACAGTCTTGTAAATAAGACAGTGTGTTAGTAACGTGTGTCTCTCAGTTTACGTGATGACGTCACGATGTTATTGTTTATATCCATGTTGACAGAGAGCAGCACAACAACATCTACAACATTGACTTCTACCAGCAGTGGCACAACACCCTGTCTACAGTGGAGAGACGTGCTGGTGTTGTACTGGTATGACGTTAGTGATCAGCCGGGTGTGGTGACAGGACTGCAAGAAGCGGGTATCCCAGTGCGGGTGATGACGGATGATGACATCGAGGACGTGGCCACGGCCCGCAGTGACGTGGTGTGGGTGGTGGGTGGACGTCGTGTTCGTGGTCTGGAGAGAAAAATCGTCGTGTGTGTGGACCTTGATTATGGTTTTAGATCTAAGTTGAATTCCACTGTCCGACTTGACCTCATGTCCCGCTGTACGTCACAACTTGTGATCGTCTCCCATAACGACTATCTGCCTGAATTGGACTGACACTGACACTGACACTGACACACCTGTCACCTGCTGTAGTCGTGTGTCAGTCTCTTACATCAACAATTGTCTTTTAGTGTTTGTCCTCTTCTACTCTCAGTCTATAAGCAAGTCATCACATTATGATGTCATAGATATGACGTCATTAGACATTTATACATCACGTGGTCAGTGTCTCTGCTTACACAACAACAAGTGTCAACAAATTTGTCGGTTACAAAGGCATGTGTGTGTTAATGTGTCATCATATCGGTGCGTGTGTCAGTCTACCCATGTGACATTTGTGTCAATGTGTCAGTCTACCAGTGTGATATCTGTGTCAATGTGTCTATATGTTGTACACGTGCTGTCAAAGCGCATCAGCAGACTGTCATGTCAGTGCCGTGCACTAAAGTGTTTAGAACAGGGATGCCCAACCTCAGGCCCACGGGGTATATCCGCCCTGCGACGTGGTGCCATCCGGCCCGCCAAACTTCTGCCCACAGCGCAGGAAATCGGCATGTTAGTAATAAAAAAAGACCTAAAAAAAACGAAAAAAAAGGGGAAGAAGAAGTACTGTATTTATCCCTAAGGAGGGGCGTTCCTCAATCTTTTTTTCGATGGACGAACATTTCGATTCAGTGCTCTGACTTGGTGTCTCTACGTTGCAACCGGACATTCAGAAATTGGTTTCGGGTAAACAACTTTAAATATCCCACTAATTACTACATAATTAATGGTAAGTACAACTTGTTTCTAATAAAAATGGTATCTACTCTATTTTTTTTTCTTTTTTGTATTTTTGCGGTGAAGCATCACTGGTTTAGTCTGATAATGTTTACTGCCAGTGGTAAACAAAGGGGACAGAACTCTCAGACTAAACACAGACACGAGTGGTCCATCAAAACACTTCACTGAGTTAAGAGATTCATTGATGTAAACACAACAAACACTAGCGGCTCACTTATACAACACATGTTACAAGTTTAACTGTTTGACACAAACACATTCACACGATGTACACATGTTGTTTCACATCCTTTATAAATGTCGCCACACGTTTCACAATGAGTGTTTCAATAAAGATTGTTGTTGTTGGTTTAAAACAGATACAAACTGTTGTTAAGTGGTTAAAATAGTTTTAACAGTGACGTCACCCACAGGCACCACGTGCGCACTGTTACAACAGTCAAACAGCAGGCTGACAATATAAACATACACCACACAGCAAATAAACAATAAATACCAATGACAGGATACAATACCTACACCACGATCACATGACACTGTTACAGTTTGCCAACATCTTGTCACAACACACACTATACCCTGACCGTGACGTCATGACACGAAGTCTCACAATCAGCCATTGCTGACGTCATGTTAGCCCTCAGTGACGTCATGTTGGCCGGAGGATGAAGGAGGACAACGACTGTCGTCTGTGAGGAAAGCGATGATGAGGGCGAAGATAAAGCGCGTGTGTACCTCTGTGTGCCGATGATCTACTTGACTAAATAAAACCTTTTCGCGATATGTTGTGATGGAGTCAACACATGTGTAACAGAAGGTCATCCCTAACGAGCAGTGTCTTTCATCTACAAAGAAAAGCTGACAACAACGATGTGAAAAGACCGGTAGTCAACCTTTAACTAATCGTAAAATAACTAAGCGATAACCAAACAAATAACAAACAACTTACCCAGGCTGCCTTACAACGATCAGAAAGAAGAGAGTTGTGGAGGTCAGTGAGACACACCTGTAGGCTACCTGGTGATAAAACATGGCGACCTTCACACTCCTGTGTATCACATCTTTGGTATGTAAGTATTCCCGAGCATGCACTACACCCCGCAAGGTATATGTGACCACTGGCTGTATTATATACAAACAATCACTAGGTCTGTACATAAACAATATGCTTTGTTGCTGATTTGTCTGAGGTGACATTTGTCAGTCTTTACACACAATGGCCCACAGTGATCCACACTGGTCCATACTGGCCCACACTGGTGCCCAATGCTAAAACAACTCCAAGTGTCAGTAAAGGAAACACAAAATCAAGTTTAGTCCAAGTTCCAAAGATAGAAGAAGAGGAGACAGAAGCCGTTAGTGGAGGAAGATGTCTGTTGTAGGAAGTGACGCAGCACAAAAACTGGAGAAACATCATAAACGGAGGCAAACGGTGCAACAAACATCACAGGTGAGTAGGAGACAACAAAGATCACAGATGAGTATGAGTACCTCCATTAAAACTCACAACCACGAAGTTTATAAACGTCTCTTGCTGTCTCGCTCTGACATAAACATTTACATAAACACGACACACACCTCTCACGTATACACTGACACCAGGTGTGTGAGTGCACCCAGGTAACTATATTGAAACCTCGACAGAATGTTCGCCCTAGCAGTTGTATCAGTTCATGTTAGCCTCTTAGTGTCTAACTTTGCTTGTTTCATTGCAAACAGTCAGCACACAGCAGGTGAGTCAACTGGTCAGCCTCACCTCCTGGTCTACGACTTTCAATTCGACGTGGAGAAGGCTCTCAACGACTTGTCACAAACAGCTAAAGGAAAGTTGCTGTACATCATCGCTGATGAGACAATCCCTGGGTACGGGTGAGTACTGTAGTTTTGAAGTCATCAATTTATCTCATTATTTACAGTATGGGTTAAAGGTATTAAAACAATGTGTCGGATAATTTATACATTTGTGTTCTTTAGCTGACTGAAAAAAAATTATATTGTATCAGTCACAAAGGCTTGGTTAAACATAAAAAAAAACAAAACACAACAATACCTTTAGAAATTAATGCACCTTGAATGTTACCAGAGAACGTCAGGACAACATCTACTACATTTACCCACACCAGCGGCGGTGCACGACCACCCTGTGTGCAGTGGAGAGACGTGCTGCTGCTGTACTGGCGAGTTCTTAGCGACAGTTCACACATGATGACGGCGCTGACAGAAGCGGGTATCCCAGTGCGGGTGATGAAGGATGACGACATCGACGACGTGGCCACGGCCCGCAGTGACGTGGTGTGGGTGGCAGAGGGAGATCGAGTTCGTGGTCTGGAGAGAAAAGTCGTCGTGTGTCTAGGGAGGGTTGATGATGTTGATGCCCGACTTCAGGTCATTTCACGATGTACATCACAACTTGTAATTTACCAAACTCAAGATGAGTCTTGAACTTCAACATTAATATAATTCCATTCCGGAAATTGTCCTAGACTGTAGGCAAAGGGAGAGAAGTTACTAGAGTTGTCTTACTTGAGTTTTGTCTCTCAATAACAGGCTGATAGCTGAATACTGGCTACGTGTGTGTCTGTGTGTGTTTGCCATTATTTGTTCGAATTTTTTAGACCAGTTCAGCGAAGTTACAACAACATTTATTTTATTTTTCATACACGAAGATCGTTGTCGCGACTGTCACGTGTCGCCGGCTGCAGGGGAGGTGGAGGTGCATGGGCCAGGAGGGGGGCCGGCGGTTAGTGCAGGTAGTTACTAATTTATTGTGTTTGGAGGAGAGGGCTGGCGTGTCGTGCATCTCTCGGCGGAGACAGTTGAGTAGGTAACAGACCCGCTCTGTAGTATTCGCCACAATCGTGATAATCGACATGTTCAACACATCGTCACTGCAACACTTCCTTACAGAGTATTGACAAGACCTCAAGAGGATAACACGTGTGATGGTGAGAGTTCAGTCGAAACTAGTTCAAGGTTCACTGCAAATCTCATTTCCGCCCTTGTTCCTGGGCTTTCACAATTCATTTGATTTTATTAACAGAGAGGACGACTCTGAAACTATGAGAGAAGGTCAGCTTTTTCTCAAATCTTTTGATTTATTATATAAGAAAATAAACGATAATAAAACCAGTTTTTTATATAAATGTAAGAGCTCTCGTAGCAACAATTATATGATTTTATTAGTTTTCTAGATGCTAGCAAGATTAACCAGCTAACAAATGAAGTTAATGAGTTGTTACAAAAAATGAGGAAGTAGACTTAGGCAAGATTGATACACTAACACAAGAGGTATGTTATATTATGCTGAATGCAATAGGTATAAAAACATCAGTTTTTAAAAACAAAGTGATCCAAATAGCTACCGTGTCATCAAAATTCTTAGTTGCTTCGGTAATTTACTAGACTACATATGCAGGTATTTAGGAGGAGGCTGGACGAAGGAAAGAATGAGTGAATGATACCAAGAATTAGTTTGTTTCCCCTTTTTTCTTTATGTTGTTGATGTTGTTCTTACCGTTGGTTTTTTTTTAATTAGCTATTTGCCTCAATTTAATTAGTCTAATAATCTGTATTCCGGGAAAAGCCTGTAATATCGACACTCACGCTCTGACATATTCACATCAAGTAAAAACAAAGGACGAGTAGACTTTCTGTCGTTGTGGTCCCAATTGGAAGTTTCGAGGTGGATGGCAAATTCATCTACCATCTCTAGAATGTCATGAAGATGAAATGTCAACTTTTGATACACTTCTATGTTGTCGTGTATATATACATAGCGCAAAATATTTATTTGAAGATTCGCCGTGAAATATCGTCTACAAACCTAAACTCTACAACCATCTGTTGTATTTTTGTTTTATGTCACATTTTGCTCGTGTGTGACTTGTGATTGTGTGTGCTTTTGACGGGCCTGTCATCGTGTGTGTGGAGTTTGGTGCCTCTTCGTTTCTTCGACCTGCAGACTTGATCATCGGCGAAATTCTCCGTGCTTCATGTGCACTTGACCTTTGTTGATCAGTGAAATTATTTTCTTAGAAAATCTGTAGAGTCGGCAGTGAAATTGCTTCATCATGTGTGTCCCCGCTTCACCCCTCGCACTCTCGTGTTTACTTTTACAATGGGCTGTAGGTTTACGCATGTTGGCATAGTGCATGAGGGGGAAAAAGAACATGTATCTATAATTTATAAATAATTTAGATAAATTTATTTTAAAATTGATTACCTGTATTAGAGTGTCAGTCCGCACGACTTATTGCCTGTTGCAAATCTTTGCACATCTTTCGAATGAAGTCAACATTTATCCTTTAAGTGAACGAGACGTGTCATCATGATTTAGAATTAAAGCAGTTGTGGAAAACAGAACACACATGATAGGACAGACAAGTTCTCCGATCCAAACATAAAGCGAGCACCAAAAAAACCCAAGAAAATTCTGTGTTGATTCCAAGATTAGTGATTTGCGGGTGTTAAAGATTTAAAAAAAAAAAAAAAACCACTAAAAAAGTATACCCACCCCTTCTTTTTTCCTCAAAAAAAAAAACAAAAAAAAAACAAAAAACAAAAACAAACTTAAACTAGGTAGCACACCCAAATAGAGCGGAATTTTAGTTTAAGATTCTCTTTTGGATCTTCCGTTGTCTTTTCTGGAAGAATAAAGAATAACAGACGGAATGACATCAGCACAAAGGCTTTCAGAAGCCTCGACTATTTGATGGTCCACTCGCAGAGTTTAGGAAGATGTGTGAAATGGATCAGTTCGGCTACTATTTATAGATTACACCCTATTAAATTCTCTTCTGCTTTTTTGTTTAATTAGCACATATTACTTCACTTCATGTTTCGTCAAAGATTTAACATATACACTCTTTACTCACGTATCAGGAGCATTTAATTAAGTTTGGCACAAATTATACTATGCAGATAATGAATGAGATGAAGGTGACGAGATCAGAGCGTGTCAACATCTTGCTTACTCTGTCCTTCACCTTTCACCTAGGGGTTACCGAATGTAAACACATCCTGCTTGTGAAATCACATCCATCACGCTGGGTCTACTCAACCTGGTAACGATGTCAGCCACGTGATCTGGCAGATGTACTTACTTTGTGTCTATGAAATCTCACCCGGGGTGTGAGTGTGCTGCTCCACTAGGTATCGCGTGAAGCCGCTACTTGTTCACATGGTAGTTTCTGTTTTTACTATAAGGTGTAGCTGGGAGTTACATGTTGTCGTGTGCATGGGCGTTGATTGCAGAATGTGTCGGTACATCTACTTTTCTTCGAGTTAATGTTGCATGTGAAAGGCACTAATAAATAAAATGCACTGACAGTGGGTACAATATACTTATGGACCGTTTGTAAATACTTTTCGCATATACAACATTTGGTTTGTTTTATTTCATACGTTGCATGTTATGGGTATGTTGTAACGGGGTATCCTAATATTCCCATGCAATACATAATGTACAGAAAGACCAGCATTACTAGAGGCACGTCACATTCCTAGTAACGTAACCTCATGTAAGTCGTCTTCAACTTCATTAAACATTATGCTGCATTCCACGTTCCTAATATGTTGACTACAGAGTGTGAAACAAGATATTCCACAACATTTGCAAGGCGACCTTCAGTAACACTCTCCATGCTTGGTTGAACATGATACAAGTCTGTCCTTAGCTATGTGGGGTCAAGGGAGGTCATGGGGAGGTACTCATGGTTTCTGTTTGAAAACCTCGCCACAGCAAGTGTTGTACAACATTTTGTGTTGAAATGTGGTGTGAGATCATCAACAGTACATGGAGGTATACATATAAATTTATTATTTTTATTAATCTGAAGTTTCTGAACCTACTTGTGCACAGTGGAACATAAATCACAAATACTGTAACATCACAGTGTACATAAGGTCACATTACTCAGGTACATTCAAGTACATTTACTTCTGTACATTTGAGATTTCTGCCATTATTTGTGACCATGGCAGACATCGTGATTTACATTCTGACCCATTAGTTGAAACACTTACATCAATCTATAAGCTAACACGTGACTGTCTTGTGTACAAAGTGACAGTGTACACTAGCATACTGTGACATAACCATGTATATACTGTGTCTGCTCCACTATCAAAGCTCACCAGGTGTCTGTTTTTCTTTTACGAGAAAACGCCAAGCTTGACTGATGGTATCACAATCCGGGTAAATAACCTGAAACTGAGAAAGACCCTCGCAAAGACTGTGATCACGTGACGACCATGAGTGACCTGCGCATGTACCAATTACCAGACACAGGAGAGGTTTTTGAGAAAGAGAGACGCATAGAGGAAAGACACCTGAGTGAGTTTCTCCCTCGACTGTGTTATCAGGGTCTGGTGCTGAGCAGTTGACGACACACGTGATGTAGACGATCATGATGATGACGATAACATGAAATATTATTATGTAATGTGGTTAACAAACTTATTTTATTCATGATCGGAGTTGTCGTCAATCCCCACCACAGAATAGGCAGTCAGGTCACGTGTCTACACTAGAGGGTAAGTACACTACCCATTACTCAAGGTGCTCTTGTCATATTGCCGGTAAATACAAGTCTGTTTGTTAATGTGTATCTGTAAGATGTCAGACATGCAGACACTGTGGACTGAAAGAAAAAATAATTCAAACATAAAGCACGAAGATAACACGGGCGACACGTCCCATGTAGTCGTTAGAAAGCATCGGTTTTAGGAAGAGAACTATTGAAAATGCTAGGGTAGCAATAAATCTGTCACAGCTAGTGACCAGTCTGATCAGATGAGCAGCACTGGACTAATCAAGTGTAGAAAACCAGTTTTCTACTTTTTACTATGCAACTGAGAGCTGTTACTTGATAACTGTCGTAAGATGAGACGAAAAAAAAAAGAAAAAGATTAAAAGGACCTAAGTTGAGTAGGTTAGTGAAGAAGGGCAGCGAGAACTTTATTTCACTTATGACAGATTACATTAGCAGCAATGACCAAGGAAAGGCAGAGAAAATGAAGTTTGATCTTTAAACCTACAAGCAGCAGGATGTTGTACAAACTCACTTTTCAGACAGATTGTAAACGTCTGGTGAGGAGGTTACTGTCTGCTGCTTGAGTTTACTTTTTATTTGTCTGCTCGGGAGCTTGGAACTAGCATCCTTCAAAGTTGCATAGTGTCAGGTCTTTCGTCAGATTTGTGAACTGTACTGTAGGAACATACAGGTGAAGTGAGCTGTGGTAGTCTGTAAAACATCTGTGGACTAGGTTGTGTGGAAAAGTATATTTGTCAACTACAGTAGACTGTGCCAGCAGGAGAAAAGTGTAAACAAATAAAAATTAATAGTGGATATACGTCTTTATTGCTACAACTACAGAATGATGATAGTTTGTAAAGGTATGTAAAGCTATGGCTGAATGATTTTTTTTAATACTGCGATATAGCTGCCTATATTTCAATTTTTCTCTCTTTACCTTAAAAACCTTTCTTGCTTATCACGTCACAGTCACGCTTGCTTAGGTCTGTAGGTGTGTGTGTGTGGGGAAGAAAAGTGCCAAGTGGATAAGTTTACTACTGCTATTGTGTGACAGGAAGGAGTGTTACATGTAGTACACAGTCAGCTTAGTTATACGTGTTAATTTGTCACCAAAACTCGATTTTATTGGTCAGTTGACACTGTCCCTTTTCCAACGACTTGTGAATGATTTGGCTGCTTGTGTGTTATCCTGAGACAGACTACGACAATACATTGTGGCTGACTGTCATTAAAAGTGAACAATTATCGACACCCAGAGAGCTGTGTCACAGTTTGCAAGTATCTGTCCATCGTGTAAATTATTGTTGTATGTAAGGACGATTTCTTTTCGTATGTCATGTATTATATTTTGTTGCTTAGAGTGTGCGCCCCTTTTGAGTGGAAATGTGTAAAGTTTTATTCAGAGCGTGACAGGACATCGTCAATAGTGGTGAGTCTACCTGACACCGGGTGAACTTAGCCGTGACCTCATAATTATACACATGACCTCATTATATTATCTCACAACACGAGGTCTGTGTCTCTGTTTACACAACAACTAGTGTCAACATCAATATCACACGGTCTACACACTGAGTCTTATTTATTCAGGTCGTGCTACCATCTATTGTATACTGTTTACACACTGGGTCTCGTTTACACAACAACTAGTGTCAACAATCATAACGACGTCGACGCTGACAATGACATCACTGTGCATGTCAGCGCTAGTACATCAATATGACGAGGTGACGTTTATGTCAGTGTGTGTGTAGGGGTCTGACGAGGTGACGTACACGCGGTCAGTGGAGGGCGGCGAGCACAATGATCGTCACTCACCTGATGGCGCGAGCTGCACGCTCTGTGGTCACAGTTGTTGTCTTCATCCTCGCCCTTCATCTCTTGTTCACCGCGCATGGCCAAACAGGTTAAAATTACGGATGATAATTGATGACGATGATAGAAATAATTTTTGATGATTGGTGATGATAATGATTAGGATTATGAATATTGAATATTATTAATGATTAATGATAATGATTGACTATGATTATTGATCATTATTGATAATGATTAATGATGATTGACTAATGATAATGATTGATGAGCACCTTATTGTCCTGGTCGTATATAAACTTACTACCGTGAAAGTACGGCCACAGGAATGCACACACGGTCATAAACGCAAAATGTCGAAATGACAATCCTACCCTCAAGGTATATTTTTTTAGGTTAACAAATTATAGATGGAAAAACTTGGTGACAAGTGTTGTTGCTACTGTATATTTGTAGATAATGTGATGTTGTACCATAAATAATTCACCTAAGCAACTGTGCTTTACGATCCGTTCAGATTTTGTCAAATCCACTAAAAAAAAGTCATAAACAATCCTGATATCTTAAACGGCTAAATAAATGCTTGAAACCGAAAGTTTGACTTCTACGTGTAAGTATCGATGAATTTCGTGTTTTAAATTTTATTTACGTCTCCAACTATACAAACTTACCTTAAAACGTGAATACGATTTTGTAAAACAAAGTTGGCAATGTCTGTGGAGCATCGACTCATTCATAAAACGCTACAAAACAACTCACTACACTGGACATCATCCTAAGGTGTTGGCGCACTGTGATTGGTTAGAGTGTTTAGTGTGAGGAAACAAACTTCTAGAACCTAGAGGTCTACTGTGTGAGACTTTGTGAGCCACGCTGGCCGTCCTTCCACAGTAGTAAGTTCAGATACGACCTGGACAATAAGGTGGTTGATTATAATATTAATAATGATTGATGATGATGATGACGATCGATTGAATACTCCTCCTCCTCCTTCTCCTCCTCCTCCTCCTCACCACCACCACCACCATCATCATCATCATCGTAGTAGTAATATCAGAGTCAGAAGTTTTATCGAGGCTGGCTACACAACCTTGTACTCGTCACTCACTTTTTTAATAAAAGAAAGCATTAATTTTATTCTTTCAAAAATAAAGAAGAGTTTTCTTAACCATTGTTATTACAAAATTAATTGCAAAAGTCAATTGTCTCTTTTCTTTTAATGTTATAGGTAAAACTGTAACGTGTGACGTTCCTTCAGTGGAACCATTGGCCAATACGTCAGTCACGTGTCACTTCCCTGAGAATGTCAATCAGACGAGGAGGATCACCACAATCTCTTTCTATAAAGGCGCACAATATACAGGTGGAGTGGTGATAAGTGTTGTTGCTGCTGCTGTGTTTTTAGCATGTTTACAGAATGTTCTGCAATGTAGGATATATATATATATTTTTTTTTAGTAAAATAGTAAATACCTTGGATTAGTTTGTGATAATTTGGAAGTGATACACTTTTTATTTTTGTTTTTCATTATGTGTTGTGTCAAAATATGTAACAGTTATGAATTTCCTTTCAGCTTCAAATGAAAACGATATTTTTGACTGCTGGTGGCTGTCGGGAAGAATGTACTGTGACATCCAACGAGGATACAAGTTTAACAGAATGATATCTCACGAACTCACCTTGGAGATCCCACGAGTTTCTACAAAAGACATTGGAGGATATGCCTGCAAGCTTTCCAACATGAATCGAAAAGACATTAAATTCTGCGAACTGAAGATAAAGCTAGGTAAGATGTTAGCAGCTCACCACGTGCTGATAACAAACAGCCAATCATTTCTTGTTGAAAATCCTGCAAATATGTAGTATAGTGATCGCGGTAAAAACATGTCTACATGCTTTGTTTTTAATAATACCACTCACGCGCAAGTACATTTCAAGACAACACAGTGACTAGTGACAGGCTTGAAGGCAGCTGTCAACGTCATACCGTGACGTCACTAAGACAACACGTTGGCACTACACGCTGACATTGTTGTCTCGTGACAGGACACTGTCATAGTCTATGATAAGGGTGACACCAAGATGGTACACGAAGGCAGTGGACTTGATAAATTTTTATTTTAGTTTTCATTTTCATAATGTCAGTGGTTTAAGGGGAGATAATGTGTTTCAGAGGGGAAGACGATGTGTGACGTTCCTTCAGTTCCACTGAACTCACGAACGTCACTAACGTGTTACTTCCCAGAGGATCTCAGCAAGAACACAGCAGACTTCAGTGTTTACCATCACTCGGGCCGTAGTGAGTCAGGTACTGCATTGGTCCTTGAACTCTTGTTGTATTGTTTATTGTTTTCATGTCACTAATCTTGAGTTAATTAGAAAATAGATTAAATGATTAACTGTGAATTTTCTTTCTTATGATTGTTGATCAAGTAAAACAAGTAAAACAGAAACACCTTTATTTCATTATTATTTTTGTTTGTTTGTTTGCTTTTGTGAATATGTTGAACTTATTGAGTAAGAAAAGATTGAGATTTTAAGAAAATATTCTTTCAAACTGCCTCTAGTCACAGTGTGATGTGCTGCACATATTTTCTCTAATTACAATTTTTATTCAAAGTTATTTTAAGAATGGTTCTTGATGCTTTGTATGCAAGAATTTGTATCTAGCTTCTATAATTTTATTTTTACCAAACATTTAGTATATTACATGTACAGGTACTGTAATGTCCTGCAAGAGGATCGGAGACCATCGGTCCTGTAATACGATTGGCGGCTACGAGTTCGATCAGACTGTGACAAACCACCTGACTGTCGGGATCCCTAAAGCACAGGAGGATCAAGAAGGATCCTACAGCTGTCACTATACAAGTAGTGCACCTGTCCGCTATGAGAACTGCTCTCTCACTTTGACAACAGGTAAAGAGTCGGTGAACACAGAGTTTGCTTCCTGTAGTTCACTAAAATTTGAACAAATATCGTTTGTTAAAAGACTAAACAGAGTGAAACATTCGTTTTCTTACAATCGAGTTATATACTCATTGAAATGATAATTCCCAAAATGAGTACATAATTATGCTTAATTGTCAAGATACCAGACTTCAAGCACCACCTTGTCACCTGCCACTAGCAGGGAGATAAATACCCGCTACACAGGAGAACTTAGTTGTGTGTCAGTAGTACTTGTAACAGTGAGTGGTTCAATTCACCAAGTCTGTGTATATCTTAGAAACAAAAATCCCTCAGGTTTTTACGATAAAGAAGCGAGTTTTTCTCCGGGAAATCAAACGGCTGATGTTAGAATACAACCGTGACAGTTTAAACTTGTTATAGCAGTGAAAGATGAATCCAAAGCCTCCACTAAAGCTAAAACAAAAATATATTACAAAGTTAATTCACTCAGAAGACTGGTAAGTGAATTTGATCTGGACCAAATTAATGGGCAGCAATCGCTGTCATTACAGTGTATCTTGTATTATTATTGATTCTCTGTTACTAAGTCGGCGCATTTCTTTTCCTAAAATAATTAAATATAAACACACCTCAATATGCATTAAGACAAACTGCTCTATTAAAAATTTAATGGATGGCTGTGTGACCCGGGGTATGCTTGCCTGGCGAGCACTGTAAGAATAGGGTCACTCTGCTATCCAGCCAGGCGTGTCGTAAGAGGCGACGAAGGTGGACACCTCAACTAGAGGTAAATTAGGTTGTGATAGGGCTAACAACCCCACCATGAAATAAAGTTACTGTTACAGAAACCGCAAGCACGATAACTGTAGATCTGGAGTCTGGACGGGAAGATCCCTTTTGACGCGTACTGGTGAAAGCCCTCGGGAAGTCAGCTCGCCGACCCATCTTCTCACGGGACCTGGAATATCCGAACCCTAAACGAGAGTGGAAAAGCAGCTCAGATAGCACAGGAGATGAAAAACTATAACATCAAGCTCCTCGGCCTGTGCGAGACAAGGTGGAATGGGAATGGTCAGACCAGACTTTCGTCAGGAGAGACTATTATTTACTCCGGACATGAAGACCCTGACCATGACCACACACAAGGAGTTGCAGTGCTGATGACACCAGAGGCTGCAAGAGCACTAGTAGCATGGGAACCAGTCTCCCCACGACTCATGTCAGCCAGGTTGAACTCCAAAGGGAGAAAGATCACGATCATCCAGTGTATGCACCTACCAACGCAGCTACAGAAGAGGAAAAAGAAGACTTTTACAACTCCCTACAAGAACTGGTTGTTCGTACTCCAAAACGAGACCTGAAGATCATAATGGGTGACATGAATGCCAAAGTTGGAAATGAAAACACAGACAAAGAACACGTAATGGGAAAGCACGGTGTGGGCAACTGCAACGAAAATGGGGAACTGCTCACAGACTTCTGCCTGTTCAACGACCTTGTAATTGGAGGCACAGTTTTCCACACAAAACCATCCACAAGACCACCTGGACTTCACCCGATGGACATACAGTAAACAGATCGATCACATCACCATTAATCGCCAGTTTAGAAGAAGCCTGCTGGATGTCAGAGTAAAGCGAGGTGCAGATGTAGCCACAGACCACCACTTGCTTGTGGCAACCATGAAGATTATGCTGAAGTCTTTCCACGACACATCAGACAGACCGCACCACAAATTCAACCTGCAGTTTCTTAGAGAAAATGAGTTCAACTGCGAAGTTAAAAACAGATTTGCGACACTGGAAGGACTCCTGGAAGAAACAGTGGCCAACCACTGGACAGGATTACAAGAGACCTGGAAGAATGCCTGCACACAAGTTCTGGGGAAAAAAGGAAAACAGCATAAGGAATAGCTGACTTTAGGGACCTGGCAAAAGATAGAGAAAAGGAAAGAGCTGAAGCAGAAGATCAACCAATGTCAAGACCAGCAGGAAAAAGAAAAGCTGAGAGCAAAATACTGGGAGATAAACAAGGAAGTGAAGAAGAGCGCAAGGGACGACAAGAGACAGTTCACACACAGGATGGCAGAGGAGGCAGAACAAGCAGTTTTGAAAAATAACACAAAGAGACTATACGAAATTACAAGAATTCTGTCAGGAAGGAAAAACACCAATGCGTGCAGAGCAATAAAGAATAAGAATGGCAGCGTCATCACTGGGGATCCAGAACAAAGATTACGATGGGTGGAACATTTTGATGAAATACTTAACCGACCACCACCAACAAACACTTTGGACATTCTCCCAGCTGTAGAACAGCTCCAAGTAAATACCAACCCGCCAACCAAGACAGACATCATCGAAGCCATCAAGTCATTGAATTCTGGAAAGGTGGCAGGCCCTGATGGCATTCCTGCAGAAGCACTCAAGGCAGACCCAACAGCCGCAGCAGAGATGCCACATCCCCTGCTGAAGAAAATTTGGGAGCAGGAGCAAGTTCCAGCAGACTGGAAGCTTGGTTACCTAGTGAAGTTACCCAAAAAAGGTGACCTGACACAGTGCAGCAATTGGCGAGGGATTACGCTGTTGTCCATTCCAAGCAAGGTGTTGACCAAAATCATCCTGGAGCGACTGAAAACCGCCCTAGATAGGAGACTTCGGCAAGAACAGGCAGGCTTTGGGCAGGGAAAATCATGTATCGACACAATCGCTACTCTGCGAATTATTATCGAACAGTCCATCGAATGGCAGTCACCCCTATACATAACCTTTGTAAATTTTGAGAAGGCCTTTGACTCCGTAGACAGAGAAACCATCTGGAAACTGATGCAGCACTACGGATTTCCACCAAAGTTCATTGCCATCATCCAGCAGCTCCATCATCGACATGCCGGGTGATACACAAGGGTTAGCTGACTGACCCCTTCGCAGTGAGGACTGGTGTGAGGCAAGGTTGTCTGCTCTCACCAACAATCTTCCTGATCGTCATAGACTGGATCATGAGAAGAACAACCTCTAACAGCGACACGGGCGTTCAGTGGACCTTCGCCAGGAAACTTGAGTATCTTGACTTTGCGGATGACATCAGCCTTTTGTCCCACAAGCAGCAACACGCACAGACAAAGCTCACTCGGTTCGAAGAATAAGCAGCAATGACTGGCCTGACCATCAACATCAAGAAGACGGAGGTAATGCGGGTCAACACAAAGCAAGAAGCCCCACTCCAACTACATGGAGAATGTATTACAGAGTCTGACCGTTTCCCTACCTTGGCAGCATAGTCAGCAGCAAAGACGGAGGTACAGATGAAGATGTCAGAAGCCGAATAAACAAAGCCAGGCTTGCATTCCACTCCCTAAGACCTATCTGGCACTCCAAGGCTTTGTCTCTACACACCAAGATCCGCCTCTATAATACCAATGTAAGGTCAGTCCTTCTGTATGGGTCTGAGACATGGCGGGTGACAAATGCCATCACCAACAAGATACAGACATTCATCAATAAATGTCTGTGCCGCATTCTTAACATCCGATGGCCTGAGAAGATCTCCAATACCGCCCTGTGGGAGATAACCAACCAAAACCCTGCCAGCCAAGACATCAAGAAGCGAAAGTGGGGCTGGATTGGCCACATTCTACGAAAGCCAGCCGACAATATAACGCGACAAGCTCTGGGCTGGAACCCACAGGGGAGGCGCAAGGTTGGGAGACCCAGACAGACGTGGAGGAGATCAGTCCACAGAGAGGCAGAGACAGCTGGCATGACGTGGTCCCAACTAGAAAGGGATGCCCTGGACCGGGTCCGATGGCGGCGTGTGGTTGCGGCCCTATACTCCACTGGGGGTGAATAGGAACGAAGAAGAAGTTCCAATTATATTCATATTATAGTTACGACTCACCTGTTGTGTATCAGTGTCTGGATAGCAATATATTTTGAAATGTTTTGAGCAGATTTTTACACATCTATGACCAAAGTTAATACCCTGGCTTTTTTTGTCAGTATCTTTATGAAATGATCATGAATATAGACTAATCTATCCAAAGATGAAAGAGAACACATACAGCAACAATACTTAAGGTCTTTTTTTTTGTTATCGAAGATGGAATCTTTCCTCTCCGAATTCAGCTTTCAAAAAATACAACTTTTCGTCTCTTCCAGTTTTCTAGACAAATCATGGTGTGATTAACAAAAATATAATAATTATCAGCTTTAGCTTTTCCCCCTGATTTTTGTTGAGTACTTACGATAGAGTTTAAGTTCATGTGACAAACATGACATGCAACATTTTGTTGTAATTGCAGTGACCTCCTTCTGTAACATTTCAAGTGTTGTAGAGACAGAACCTGCATCACTCACCTGTACATTCAACGTTGATGTCAATGCAACAAAAAATAATTTCTCACTGGCCCGTATCGGTGGCGCTGACAGTAAAGGTAAGTTGGTAGAACTCTGAAGACAATGGTTCAGCAGTAGGTAGACATTTCTTTGTGATCATCTGAACCACGTCTGCACGCCTGTCTCGGTCTGTCTCTCCTACTACTTCGTCTTGATTAAGAATCGTTGTCTTCGCATTGGGCTCTCGAGGAGGAAGGTTGTAACCGAGGTCTGTTCAAGGCTGTTCAGGTTCTCTGCTGTAAGTTGTCTTGGAATCGTGACTGCTCCAGCACAACTGACTCAATAGGTGTGTAAAATGTATATACAATGTGTAATGTCAGTGTGTCAACAGTCAATGATCTACTGTTTACGGAATCGTGACCCTTAGGCTGACAAGTACCCGTATCATCGTGGTTTGAACGATAAAGGTTGTACGATTGACGTATTTGTCTACAGGTGTCGACATTGTCACCTGCACCTGGCTAAAGGACCAGCTCAAGTGCACCACAGCCCCGGGGTACGAGGTCAACAACACCGTCACAGATCACCTCGTCATCAGAGTACCGCGAGCGTCACGTGACCACACCGGCACATACACTTGTCACGTGAATGGCTCTAAAGCCAACGGCTTCCAGTCCTGTGAATTTATCCCAAAGTCAGGTAGATATACGGGTACATTGTTGTTTGTCTTGTTGTTTCAAAGAACGCGTCTTTACTGGATGGATCGGAACGCAATCAAATTGAAAAAGTAGCCTCCAGTGTAATATTACATGTTGCAGTCAAAGTGACTCTGTTACCAATTTATTATAGTGTCCATATTAATTGTATTCACACTGTCTGTGTGTTATGTGCATTTTATTATCTGTTGTAATTGCAGTGACCTCCTTCTGTAACATTTCAAGTATCAAAGAGACAAAACCTGCATCACTCACCTGTACATTCAACGTTGATGTCAATGCCACAAAAAACAACTTGTCACTGGTCCGCCTCGGTGGCGCTGAAAGTAAAGGTAATGTTTACAGCAGTAGGCACAACTTGATCATGATGATGATTGATTGATGATGATGATGATGATGATAATGATGATGATAATGATGATGATAATGATGATAATGAAGTTCATGCTCATACAGCTATATCACAGGCTCTATTGTACAGGTAGGCAGAAGAGTCAGTTGCATAGGGCGCAATGATATAAGGGAATGGTGTAAGAAAAAATATAATATCACACCCTTTTAAGCAGTCTCATGAAGAATTACTATTAATGATATTAATTATAAATAATAGAAATAATGGTCATAAGTGTCATAAATTAAAGAAATCAACCAAAACGACATAAGAGAAAAAAGGTGAAAAAGCACAAAACGACAAAAAGTGTGGTGCTGTCTGCTCTGTAATAAGTCTATCATCTAATCCAAGCTGCCTGTTCCTCATTTTTGCGACTGCACGACAATGTACTGTCAGCTGTAAATTATGTTTTTATGGTAAAAATGTTATATAGATACAAGATAAAAGATGCTTCAATGTAAATGTTATTGTGCTTTCGTATCGATCACGAAATAGCTGCACAACTTTGTAAGACGATAAATATTGTAACGAACGAAGTATCAGAGAAACTTTAAGAAGATTTTTTTTCAACACCAGTGATGCACTTGATACCACTTGTGCATAAATTCTGAAAATCCAGCTTGTCTCAGGTTTATTAATACAGTTATCAGACTGACGTGTAGCTAAAGGATGTTACATTAACTGTAGCAAACAAGTTTTGTAGAATGTTGTGGGGAATATTAAATAAAATCAAGTATATGGCGGAAAATACTGCAAATGTATGCGGTACAATCAAAAATCTATTTGATAGGTAATGATGTAATGATTTAAAAGATAACACTTTTTAGGCCCACTTCTGTAAAGCTCCATTGAGAATGATCAAACAATGTTACAGTAGAAAGTGTGTCACACAAATGTCTAACAATGACAAGTGCTGCTCCATTAATGACAATCAGCTAAAGAATCATATAACTTCCATCATCTGGTCCCTGCTGCAACACTTGTGGAAATGAGAGTCCCTCTGTGCTGCAACATTCCAGAATCAGGGAAACATACACTGTATTAGTAATAATGAGTGAGGGTGGTGACCATACAAGAAAATCATAAGTTCCAGTAAGGAACGTTTGAAGCTGTACCTGGGTAAAATAACTAGGTGTTGTGCTTAGTTTAAAGCTCCTACTGTTTGAAGATGTTCACCATCCAAAATCATCAGCACTTTTGTTTCTACCTTTCATGGTGATGGGACATTTGACCTCCACACATCCCTCCCCACAGTAATCACACCTTCCTATACCATTAACCAAATACAGGGTAATCATTATTTAAAACTAGTCCTGTGTCGCATATTTGAAACTCTTTATGAACTTTCACCAGGACATCTTTATACAAAAGCTTCTAAAATTACTGACAAGGCTGGCTGGTCTACATATATGACAAACACTGTGCATGTTTGAGGCTGTTATTCATCCAGCCTTCATGTTAAACCTCTAGGGGGACTTATGCTGATCACAAGTTTTGCTTAATCTGATGAAAAAGACACGTCTGAATTTTAACTTTGAAATTCTGCGTAAAAATAAATTGTACTTTACCATCAAATATTAAAGCTCTAGGAGAAGGATCTGTGAAGAAGGGATTCTTGCTTTGTTCTTGCACTTAAGGCTTGTTGACCTCCATAAAGTTCAACATCATGATTATCATCATGCTCATCATACAGAATGCATACTATACTTGTGCAATAGTATGCATGCCATGATCATAACTATAGCTCTCTTTGGACTGTACCTGCAAATAGGCAAAAAAGAATAATATATTCTGCATCTTTAGACAAATGACATGGGCACACAACAACTGCTAAACCTAGAAAATGATAGTAACCAAATTAATAACAAAACTGAACAGTATACATGAGAAAGCGCTTAGATGTAAGTGCATAAATATATGTTAATTTATTTCTTTAGGGGAAACATGGCTTGAAAGGTGTGCATGTGTTATACATGCAAAAGTTTTAATGAAGAGACACATGTGAACACATTCAAACATGCCCATTACTTTCTGCTCTTTGTTATTTGTGCAAAATATAATATATTAATTTATTAACATGTAAGACACTAACTTGAAAAAAAACCATAAGGCAGTTATTATAATTTTCTCTTCCTTCATGTGGACATAATATTCAAATATAAATGTAAAAATATTGTTTCCAAAACTTATGACTCCAATATAATTTAGTATGACATACCTTGATGTTTCTTTAAAAGGCAAGGAAGGCGTGTTTTCAGTACACCGTTGCATCTTCAATTCTTTCTTGAGTTTATCCCGTGACTAATCAAGGATGTACTTCATAAGCTCGGTACAGCTTTGACTCGGTCAAAATCCTGGTGTCATGACTATTTCCAGAATACTTAACAACACAGTTAATTATATTTATGCCACTATCACAAACTAGCTGTACATTTATTGAATGATAACCTTTTTTATTTACAAATTCACTTTCGTGCTCAGACGGTCCCTGTATTTTTACATGGATGTCATTTACGCACCCAAACACGCTTGGAAATCGAGCGATTGCGAAAAATTATGATTTCTGCTTTTTTTTCATCCCTCTGGCTAGGTATTTGATTTATTTAGACGATTTGTAAAGAGCCTTAGAAACACGGTGAACTGTTCGAGAAACTGTCGACCTATACGTGTTGATCGTATCTCCTGATCAGTTTCGAAACTGTTTCAAAACATCGCGAAGAATAGGATCGAAAACGTGACTCCGAAGGCTCGCTTTCGCCGTATTTTGTTAAAGTTCACGATAACGATTAACAAGTTTAAAGTCCATTTTGTAAAAGTATATAACTTTCATCTACCAAAAACAAGTTTCACATCGTCGTCCTACGTTTCTTCTGTAAAATTTATAAACGAAAACCGAGTTGCTGTGGACGCTCGTCAGTTAGTCACTTGCTAGTCGGCAGCTATGCCAACCCCCTGGTTGGACTAAAGTTACGCCCGAGCTGCGGACTAAAATTCGCCTAGTCGGGTGCAATGCAACGGTCGTAAATTTAGTCGGGTACTATACCCTCGCTACGTCCCGACTAAGGCCTTACGCCCGAGCAATGCAACCGGGTCTAGTAGACTAGTTTGACTGAAGCACTGCAGGCTGCATGACTAACACAAGTGTGTCTACAGGTGTCAACATTGTCACCTGCACCTGGCTACAGGACCAGCTGAAGTGCACCACAGCCCCGGGGTACGAGGTCAACAACCTTGTCACAGATCGCCTCGTCATCAGAGTACCGCGAGCGTCACGTGACCACACCGGCACATACGTTTGTCACGTGACAGGCTCTAGCATGGACGGCTTTAAGTCCTGTGACTTTATCCTGATACCAGGTAGATACACCTACATTGTGGCCACCCTCACATTTGTTGTTTCATATTACAGCGCCTCTACTGGCTGAACACGAATGTTATAAAAGTAAACAAGTAGCTTGTAAGTAAACAGGTTGATGATCACAGTCTATCATTCTATTGCCTTAGAGCTTGATACACAGAGTTTATAACACTGAAGACGAATTGTGTTCTGTACTTTCAGATGTACCTGCCGTAGTTCTGACTGTAGCCATCGCTGTACTCGTGTTCATCCCTGTGTCGTTAGTCATCGTCTTCCTGGTTTTCAAATGTAAACAAAGGTGAGATGACTGGTAATCACTTTTAATACATTTACAGTCTGTACTGTGCCTGAATCATTAGCTAATTAATTATTTAAAAAAAATAATTACTCTAGACCCACTAGCCAATAGGGTGTTTGTCGCATCCCCTGTCCACAGAATGACGGCAGGCGGAGTGATCTCAGCGTCGTGACAAGCTCGTGACTGTCCCGTGCAGGTCACAAGTACCGATACCAGGACACGGATGCAGTTTCTCCCAATATTCTTTTTTTGGAAAGCAAGAGTGCTTCCAGCCCTTGAGAAACTGGGATGGTTTTAGAGGGCCGGACTAATATAGTTAACTCATTTTTACTCAATACTGTATATATAGTATATATACTGGTTTGCGGGCCGGTCAGAGACGGGAGGCGGGCCAAATCCGGCCCGCGGGCCGGCCTTTGCCCAGGTCTGACCTTAGGCGATGTAACACTGTAAGAGAGGGGCTGGGGATATGGGAGAATATGGGGAATATGGGGGAGTGAAAGATGGAGGGGTGAGAAAGGGAAAGGGGTTAAGGAAGGTGTTGGAGGAAGTCTCTAGTCTGGTTACTTTTGCCGGTGCTCTCTTTTCTTGCTGTTGTCTAGTGTTCTTGGAGTCTAAGAAACTGTCAAGTCTGCAGTGGTGGTGAACTGTACACTGTTTATTACTAAAGTTTATCTTTGTATTATTTTTTTGTGTTTATAAATTCGACATTAACAGGTTATGCACTTTTTAAGACTTGAAATCTTGGTTTTATTTAAGTTACCCTCCTTGGTTATTGCTCTGGTTATGAATGATTGAAAAGACCCCATATTTATTATTGTTTAATTTATTTTAAAGATATTCAAACGTATGTTATGATAGGCTAGAAGTCTTATTCATTCATTGAATACTCATTGATTGTTTATAGCAGTTTACAGTTTGAATGATTAACCACCATTGTTACAATTAATGACAACAAAGTATATCATTGTGGTTTGAGTGGTGTAAGTCAACTATTCATGTTTAACGCCAGTTTATGTTTATCTGCTACCTTTTCCTCTGTCTTGGATATTTTTTTAAAATTAATTTTCAACATGTGAGGTGCTGTCGCCACGCATGCATATAGGACATTTTTTTTTTACTGTAGTTAGGTCGTCTTCATTAAGCCTCATTCTAGTAATTTTGGTTTGCATGATGATGTGTGGATAAGCTATTGGGATGTTTGCTTTTGCTCCCTTTGTGTTTTGTAAACGTTGAGTAGTGGGTTTAGTGTGAGGCGACCATCTCTGTGTTTGTGGAGCTATGAGTGAATCTGTTTAGCTGGGTGTACCTAGTGGTGTACCTGGTGGTGTACCTGGTGGTACATCCTGCGTCTTGGAGTGATTGTTGGCTTACATGAATTATCAGTTCTATAGGTTTCCGTCCTGTGTCTGCCAGCACTGACAGGTGTAACATGTACAAAGGTACACCTAACTCTGTGGTTAGCGCCCTGACCTGCAATGACTGGAACTGTTAGTTTGATCTTCCATGGACAAGAAGTGGAGCTCTGTGTCATTAAAACCAACGCTACCCTTACAGTGGCCCCACGTAGATATTCTCGTGACCTTTTGCTCGTCGTGTATCACAATAGAAAGAGTAGACTCTTGTCCTACAAACAATGGCATTTGTTACATTCCTGTTAACGCTCTGTGTGTGTGGTTTCAGTTCAGAGGGAGATGTAAAAAAAAATAGAAGTCTAGAAAAAAAAAACAGCACTGAAATAAATTTTGAAATGCATTTCTGTCAAAACTTATTACTAAATTACATTATAAAGCATGGATGAGGGTTTTGTGAGCACGGATTTCCCTGTCAGTCATTCTACATAAATATTTTATTGTTACGTAGCGCGTCTACACCATCTCTTGATGGAGATTTTTTAGAAATATTACACAAAGGCTAACATGTTGACACTGACAATTGTCAAACAAAAACTTATACTGTATATGTAATTGTCGATCTTACTGAAAATGGGATCATAAAATATATTTAAAATAATAATTTTATTACAGTAAAGAGCTGGATGGGAAAGCTAGCTCTGAAGCAATCCCACTGATATCACCTGAAGAAAACACAAGCAGCTCACCAACAGTCTTATCAAAGGAAGAAGTAAGAAGCAACTTAGCTTTATACCTGTTGATCATGAACGACATTAAAAGTTTGATTTATAACAGACAGACAACTCAATCACGCATTGAAAATACTGAGCCCTTTGTTTTACTATAGAAAATGTATTTAAAATTTTAGAAATATTACAAATCAATATTTTTTAGTACATCTTTACTTATTATTGAGATAAATATTAACGGAAGTTCTGTTGGCTGCCCGCTGCTCTGACATGTGACTAGGTCGTGACTGTAAACTCGACCCTCCATTGTCACACACACCACGTGACGGTTGAAGTCTAGTGATGTCTATCGTAAGTGATCTCATGTCTCTCTTATCTCCTGTCTTGAGACGATGCTTCTTTAAAAAGAAACAGACCAACAAAGGAAGAGACAATTACTAGCTTTGTTTCTACGAACAGTTTGTGCTCGAGGCCACGAAGGGTGACAGGGGTCAGTGTTGTGCAGTTTGACTTTTCTTTAAAAATGGATTCCTTGATTATTAAACTATCAGAAAGATACACTGCTATGGTAAAATTTAATCAAGGTACACTACTGCGGTAGGTACTGCTTTCAGACGAAATTCAAACGCTGTGTCGATGCTGTTTCCAAGTCATAACTCATCGTGTGATACCTTGACAGAAAGCCCGCAGTCTGTATGTTCCTTTTCTTTAAAGAGCATTTCAAATATTAAACAATGAAAAGATTTGTGTGCAAAAGTTTAGGAGTAAACAAATCTGGTCGGCCATCATGACGCTTATCCTTGAACCCGCTTTTCTCTAAATGGCCGCCACCGTACTTTCACACTTCAAACGTTTATAACTCACTCAGTGTAAGGACAAGAAGAACAACGTTTGTATCAAAAAAAAGTTCAGAACCTGCACTTTCTAAAAAAAAGGCTATTTGGCAAATCTCAAATTTCCGAGTTAAGACTCATTTCGTCGTGGAGGGTCACATTTATCGGTTAATTAAGCGCTTGAACTATTTACACGTAAGACCACACAGTGACCCGTAAGTAGAACTATTCATGGGTTAAGTGTGAGAGACTGTCCAGGGCTACTGTCAGATAGAGCCGCCATGATGGAGTCTACATCACACACTACACACTACTCACAACTGGCACCCCGGTGGCGCAATGGTCAACGCGTTAGTCACAACACAGAGAGAATCGGGTACTTCAGTTTAGACATTATCCCGGGTATCATTTATTTTCTATGCACGTGACACAAGTGGGCTGCTTCAATAAAGCTAAAAAAAGCCAGATATTAATGATACTGATCATCTGTCTGAGGAATTCAGATCCATCGTGCATATTATCAGGATATTTTGTTTCAAAATGTAAGCCATTAATAGAGATTACTTACTTGTAAGCCTCCTATGATTCATTCTTGCTCCTTTTCTTTTAAATTTTGTTTCTTTAAAGTCTTACTTACCTGCGGGATAAAAGTCAATATCGAGATAAATACTTAAATATGTGGAAACAAAGGGAAAGGAAATCTCTGGCGTCTTTGTTGGTTCCTCTTTGTGTTTTCTGTATTTGTTTTTGTTCATCATCAGTGCTATTGTTTGTTCTTTCGTAGTTCATGTGTTGTTTGTGTTCCTCTCCCTTGTATGTTGCCCTTGTCTCTACATTGTTTTCAGCGCTAAGACCATGCTCCTTAGGTGTGTGTGTGTGTATGCACTTTACAAATGTTTGTATTTATTGTTGTTTATTGTTGATCTAAGAAATGTAGTCGACTTAGGGTGGGGTGGGAAGAGAATGCAGTCAAGTCCGGTTGAAATCTGTAAACAGATTAATACAAGACAGGCTGCTGATGTCCTATCTTACAACAGTTGGAAAGCCAGGCAAAACAGGAAGAGGAATTCTGGGAGCAGTGGGTTGAGGCGGCATTCCCTGATCTGTACTCTAGTGTCTACTTCCTGCCTCCTGTACACGTCAGCCGCGTGCCGACGACACAAGAGTCTGTTGCTGGTCAGAAAGTTCTCGTCCTTCAGCCACCTCCAAAGGTAGATGAGTCCAACCAGACGGCGACAAGTGCAGTTAAGGACAGTGATGTCCGACATGATGCAGCCATGCAAAGAATCCTTCTATGTCTGGAGACAATGTTTAAAGAGAAGAAAGACGAGAACAAAGAAGTGCTGGTTGGAGTGAGTCAGCTCCTGTTTGACGACTACCTGCGTGACTCTCGTTATGCTGACGACGCAAGAAGACTTCCCCTACCCACCAGACACCACTCTGATCTGCGACAGGAATGGAAACCAGGGGACATCGATGTAATTCTTATTCATCGACAGTACGGTCTTGTCATCTGTAAAGTGAAAGCTTTTGGTGGCAACGTAAATGAACACAACATGTCGGAAAAGGAAACAACAGAGAAAACTAACACAAAGATTACAAACAATCTTCAGGAGGCCATCAAACAGCTGGACAGGGCGGGGGTCACGGTGTCATACCTGGCTAATGACGTCACTAACGGTCTACGTGTCACTAAGACGATCGCACTCCCTAACTTGACGGTTATTCAGCTACAACAGGTGCTCGACAATGACCCCGAGCTGACTCAGGTGAGGATTCTTGTCATCGTTTACCTATTCTTATTGTGTTTTATTTGATTCTAATTTAAACAATTTAACTTGATGATGATGATTGATGATGATGATGATTGATTGATGATTATTGATGGTGATGATGTAATCGAGTGCAAGGTCCATATATAATATCAGAATCATTATTCTGCTTACAATTTGTTTAACAGAGTTGCCCTCTCGACCTAATAAAAATTGGTTTCTCAATGGATCACTTACACTAAATTCAAAGGGTAAAGGTTTCCATAAACTTGTTGTAGCTTTGACAACATGCAACTATAAGTGGTTCACCATGTTCAGACAAGTCTTGCACAATTTATCGAATCACGTGCAAACTTCACCGCCATTCACCCTCCTGACACTTTGTAAACACGACAAAAGCATTTTAAGAGTCAGTAACTTTTTTGAGAAATAACGATATAAAGTGTGTCTCTGCTATTCAATATGTCCGCTGAAATCTTTGTCATGTTTGGTTCATTTCTCTTCAGATTAAGTGATTCTCTTACAGGAGCTGTGTCGGTGTCTGGGACCAAGCGACTCCGCCGACATCCCAGGTCTGTGTCTGTGCTGTGATCAGTTGTCTGACCCCAAGACCCCATGTGACGTCAGTAATCACGTGTTAAAGAATCTCGGTGAATGGTGGACACGACGTGTGGCTGTGTCTGGGCCTGACAGTCACATGACACGTGACGTGTACAGGACACTAGTAGCACGGTAAGATACACTGTGTACAATGAGTATCACAACATAAACTAACACTGTACGAGTGTTGACGTGTAAATAACTTTTGATATCAAATGCACGTGTGGTGACAGTCAGTGGCAGACTGACATTGATATTGAGATGACGAGATGTCAGGTCTACTGTCATCACATCCTCCCACAACCTCCTCCATCTCACCTTCATCGTCACTAAAAACTCTTGAGCTTTGAGCAACTCACCCGTTGTTTATGTTATTTATTTATTAAGTAGCTGTTGTTTACACATTGTAAATAAACATCTTTATAAGACACAATTATTGTCAGACATGTTAGCTTGACTTATAAACTGCTTATCGTTAATATTAGACTTATTACAAGATGTGTAGTCTATAGCTGTGTTACCTTAGTCTGACTGTGACATCAATGTCTATAGTCGTGTTACCTGACTGTGACATCACATTCCTAATTCTCCTTTTCTTCTCATGTTACTATCGTCTCTCTATCCTCTCTATATTTTTGATGTAAATCATTGATTTACTTTCTTTCGTGAATATTTCGTTTCTTTCTGCCTCTGCTTGATCACTATCTATGGAAGCCCTGAGGCCAGAGGGCCGAACTAATAAAGTTAACTTAGTTTTACGCAATTCTGTGTGCATATAGTTTATATACTGGATGGCGGGCCAGCGGGCGGGCCGATCAGAGACAGGAGGCGGGCCGCACCTTGCCCTGGTCTGCTATAGACAGTCTGAGATTGATGTGGCGGGTGACACACAACATCACAAACATTGCTAGGCCTTTCTCAGGAAACTGTCGTGATGTAGTCTTATTTCGTGGCACGACATTACACACTAACAAACTCCAGCACATACAGTCGATTCCGGTGAATGGGACCACATTGGGACGCCATTATGTTGGACCTAATCACCGGGTGGTCCGACTACACGAACATTGCCCGATGTGACAAGACGGCACGTGCTACACGTCACATTAAAATGTCATTGTGACCTTTATTGTGTGTCACACACATATGACTAACATACAAACAGAAACGGCTGCTGATTAGGAGCATTGTTATTGAAAAATAAATTTACAAACAAAATCTTCCAAACGATGTACACAATCAGGCGGCGCTACTCTGTGGCCTGACCCGCGGCTCACTTGGCTTTTTGGCAATTTTCGCGGCAATTTGGCTTCCACCCGCTTGTGTAGGGGAAGACAGAAGTTGTACTCAGTGTGTCTGACTGTGTGGGTATCGTATTTATACTTTCACCACCTCACGACATCGTCAGTCACTGGGAGACTGAGACCTGCCGCAGTATTTACAAGGCTACACAGAAATATCTACAATGCCGACGACACTCGCTTAGTTTTTACTTTGCTGCCTGACAAAACTAAAAGTGCGAGGAAGAAAATGTCATGAGGGTAAAAGAACTAAAGAACGAAGTCAAGCAGAATTTCAAGTATTTATATCGTGCAAAGATCGTATACAAAGTTGTGACCCTACTTGACCTCGGCGTACGTTTCGACATAAACATTGACATCTTAAGGGTCATGAACTTTGTGGCTGCATCATGAATAGCAGTTAAGCCGTCAACTATGAGGACTGTATCGCCGAGGCTGGTCTCAATGTTCAATCAGGTGTGTCGGACGTCGTGCATGACGGTGATGATACTGACGATGTGAGCCTGAATAATGAAGTTCTTCGAGATGATTGGGACAGAGTAACCTCTAGTGCATCTGATTTCAGCTTCGACAATTTCGTTACTTGCGACGAGAGCTTGGAAACTTGAGGTGTACTTTCTTTTGAGGAAATATGTGAGGAAGCTGCGGCTGCGACACTCAGTGGTGATGGAGTTAATGTCGACTGCGGAAGTGACGACGATGACTATTGAGAATCAACAGGTCCACCACCAAGTTTCCGAAGCCCTCACAGCGCTGATCACGTGAGGGAAGTTGGCCTTCAGGCCCCTGGCGGCAGCGACATGTTGGGACACGTGCCACGTGCGGAACACGTGATGTAAACACGAACACAACTCACAGGACACGTGATGTAAACACAAGCACAACTCACAGGACAGGCCACCTTGGACGAGTTCCTCCCCACGGGGACATCAAGTCTTGTCTACACACGGTCACAACCTTGCTGCTCACCTGTTGGACTTTGACATCGTGATATGTTTACACAGGATTGTGACATGCGGTGTCTGTCATACTGTCTCCGTGTCTGGGTGTCATCTGAAGTAAATAAAGTGTTTCCTCCATGTAACGTTTATTATGGCGGTCCCTTGAGAAATGTGAAATCGAGGTTTTACTGTAAATATTTTATGAAGATTCTGTACAGTTTGTAACAGTAATGTCAGGTTTGTTTGTTTATTCACTCAGCTAAACTATTTTCACAAAGTTAACAATAGAGATTTTTTCACAGTATTTATTGGTGAAGAGAATAAAGTTAGAGAGAAGAATTCATGCTTCACAGCGACTTGTACAACTGTTAGTAGACAGTAGACCGTTAGTGACAGAGAGAGAGAGACAGAATGTAGTAACTACTTTCACTTTTTTGTTTTCTTTCCTACCAGAGAAGTACGTTAGTACGTCAAGGCGGAAAACTGTATTACTGAATGTAACTGTCACGAACCAGTCTGGTTCAAGGCCAGAAAACAGGGCCGAACTAGTAGTAGAAACATTAAAGAGGGGCAGTTGGTACCCTGAGGCGATACCGGGCTGAGTGGACAATATGGGTAAATCTCCCTCTGTGGTAGCTGAGCCTGGGAATCGAGGTCGCTTACGAAATGGGGGGCCGCAGTCATCACTTCACAGGTACGTAATTCACGGGTGCTAATGCAAAGGCCAATACACTCGGCCCTGAGAACAGAGTTTATTTTCTTTACCACCGACTGGACACCGGTGCGGACTGGGAGAGCTAGACTGAGTGTCGCGACAGTCAGGGGTTGATGTTACCGACCGTGGGAAGAGGAGCGGTGGATAGATGATGGGTACCCCGAGTATAGCGCGATGGGGTGTAGTTCCTCTAGTCAGAGTTCGATAGCTATGTTTAGAACTAGTTCGATGTAATTGAAGGGGTCCACGTGGCCCGCTAGTATATGAGCTAGGACGGAAGGGTGGTCGAGGCTTAAGCGGCCCGGTGGCGCAACGGTTAGCGCCTGTCACCAATACAGTGAAGGTTGGCTGCCCAGAGTTCATTTCTCGTCTCGGGCACGCTGTTCTTTCTCTGCACGTGGCATCTGTTTACAGGGATGGCTGCCTAGCCGTGATATAGCCTTAGTTGCTAGCACGGCGTAACCCCCACCCCCCACAGTGCGAAATCGCCGCAAGGTGGCAGCACTTTCCTACTAAAACAACATCAACAACAACAACAACTGGTCGAGGCTTTTTCCCTCGTGTTCCGTCAGAGACGTAGTCTCTGAGTGATAGTCAGTCGCAGGCAGCAGGTCTGAAATAGGGAAGCCCGTTCAGTCAGAACGTATCACTACCTGCTGGCACTTGTGATCTTGTGGAGTAGAGAGGAGGGTGCACACTGTAACCAAGAGGCTGATTCTCCCAACGACAAGGGAGGGAATTTACTGTGTCCGGCAGCAAGAAGTGCGAGGAAGCGGTAGGCAGACCCCACCGTGCCACTGGTCCAGTTGTGGTCATCTACAAAACAGCGCACGTCATCTCTACTACGAGCATCGTCGCTGCATCTAGTGCCTTGGGCAACTGTAGTGGGACAGTGATAAAAAGTCGCCTAGAAGACCAGGTGCATGCAGGCAGCGGCACCCATCTTCCGGAAGCAACGGACGAAGTAGCCGAGTGGTACTATCAGTGCCAGCTAACAGGGACAGTTCGTGTAAGTGTTTGAGGTGGACCATTATCTTCCAAGACTGGGAATTGTGGGTCATATGTACAGTTACTTATGTAAGAAACAATCATCTTCTAAATTCATTATTTTGCAATTATTTCAATGTCGAGCCAGCTAAAGAGACCCCTTTCACCTCGGGCGAGTCAGGCCAGCCTTCTCCCAGCCTACTAGTTACGTCACAGTAACAAACCACTTGTATTAAATAATTTAACTTACTCAATATACAGGGTTCGTCACAGCAGTTGATGTGACAGTTTATTTTAACAGTAAGATAAGCTCAAGTCTCCAACATTTGTTTGTGTCAGGTTCTGCGGTCCGGCGACAACAGTGAGTGTGCCATGCACATGTCCTCCACGTGTGAGTGTCAAGACCCTGGGTCAGGCCGTGTGGTGGACAGGAGAGTGCTATACTGCTGTAATCACACTCTTCCCGGAGCAAGTTCACCTGCTACACACGGCGCCTCCCAGACTCTTTGTCACCGGACCGCCCGGTACAGGTAAAACTGTGGTGCTGCTGCTGATGGCCATACAGTGGCTTCGGTGTGGTCACCACGTCTACGTTGTCAGTACCTGGAGTGAGAGTCGTGCAGCGAGCAGCATGTTGTATCACCTGTTGCTGCAGACAGTAAAGACACAACAGTCAGCAGGTGTGTCACCCGGTCAGCCTCACCTCCTGCTGTATCATCTTGATGACGATAAAGACGTGAAGAAGGCCGTCAAGAACTTGTCAAAAAAAGCAAGCGGAGGGTCGTTGTACGTCATCGCCGATGAAGTAGGGAGTGATTTGAGGTGAGTTGTACAGCGTGTGACGGGATGATAGAGACACAGGTAGATGATGTCTACATTTACTGGATTAAACTTATTTGGTGGTGAACAGGGGATATTTCCTCAACAGTTGTGACACCTGATGGAGGTGTTGTTTTGTCAACATAGATTTGTTTTGACGCATCGGCTGTTACACAGATTGTGTGGCAGCACGTGTCATTATTGTGACAACATATACTTGATGACATCATTGCTAACAATATTACACATGATACACAAACAGAATCACACATTAATAACAGTACACAGTGTAACGCGTGTAGCTACATCCTATGCTACAGTATCAACAACTTTCAGACTTTGTGTGACAAGCTGCTGATACAAGTTCCTCGTCTCCATCTGTGGGCGGCAAGTTATTTCCACAAAAACGCACCCTCCGGCTGGCAAGTGGAACATTTAACCAGACCCCTCCGCTCTCCTCCGGCCGTCGTCAGGGAAGTCGAGCAGGACAAGAAGATCATAAAACACCGTGATGTCAAGCCGTACAGTGAGCGAGGTGTACCCAACCACACAGACGGCCCGCCAGTCACACGACTGTATCACCGAGGTCACTCATGTCACAGGTCAGCTGACTGTGTCACGTGCGGTCGTGAGGTGGCCAGCTTCCTACACAGTCTCCGTGTTGGTGTTACAGGTAGGTGTGTGTATTGTGTAGTGTAACGTTGTTTACAGTTAAACACTTACCTGTGTGATAAATAACGAACGTATGACAAACAGTCTTGTAAATAAGACAGTGTGTTAGTGACGTGTGTCTGTCAGTTTACGGGATGACCTCAGTGTGGTATTGTTTATATCCATGTTGACAGAGAGAAACACAACATCTACAACACTGACCGATACCAGCAGCGGCACAACACCCTGTCTACAGTGGAGAGACGTGCTGCTGTTGTACTGGGATGACGTTAGTGGCGACTCGGGTATGGTTACAGAGCTGCAAGAAGCGGGTATCCCAGTGCGGGTGATGAAGGACGATGACATCGAGGACGTGGCCACGGCCCGCAGTGACGTGGTGTGGATGGCGGACGGACATCATGTTCGTGGTCTGGAGAGAAAAGTCGTCGTGTGTCTAGGGGACTCTGTTGACGATTCTTTTGTACCTACAATACCAGAGTTATTCTATAAGACTTTCCGACTTGACCTCATGTCCCGCTGTACGTCACAACTTGTGATTGTCTACGCAAACGACTGGATGTGGCAATGACACTGACACACCTGTCACCTGCTGTAGTCGTGTGTGAGTCTCTCACATCAAAAGTTGTTTTTAGGTTTTGTCCTCTTCTATTCTCAGTCTATCACCACGTCATCACCTTATGATGTCAAAGACAAGACGTCATTACAGTTTTTTGCAACACGAGGTCTGTGTCACTGTTTACACAACAACAAGTGTCAACAAGTTTGTCTGTTAGAGAGGTGTGTGTGTGTGTGGTAATGTGTCACCAGATCCGTGCGTGTCAATGTGTCAGTCTGCCAGTGTGATATCTGTGTGAATGTGTCAGTGTACCTGTCACGGACCAGTCCGTGCCTCCTGTGTTTTTGATTTTTTTTTTTTGGGAGCGTGTGACAGTGCCCGTGCCTCTCGCGGCAATGCAGTGAGTAGTGTTCACCTCGCACTCTGGCGGAGTGAACTGTTTTAGAGCATTCCCAACGCCACCGCCTAGACGGTCGGTCGTACTGTATGTCTGGATTATAGAATCTGTGAATTAAGTTCCTTACCTAGACAAGGTAACAGATTAAATATTTGTTACAGTTTAGATATAAGTAGCATTTCTAAATTAATCACGTGGTGACTTAATTTCTAACAGTAAATATATTCTTTTGACGTTATGGAAGTATCTGATAGGTTAAGTTATAAATTCGTTAGATTAAATAAATCACCGAGTTACAGGAACTTCGAGAGGGGACCCACTAAAGTGGACAAGGTTTTAAAGAGAAGTCCTAACAGCGGCAAGGTCCAAGAGCCTCCCTATGCCTACTCCATTTTGAGTCTGACGTCCGGGGTTGTTACCTGTCGACGTCTTGGAGTGATATTCCGGGACCCAGTGTTCGGAATACGTAGCAGCGTGGAGTGTGTATTTTTTTGTAGCATTGTGTGAGATACGGATATCCTGGAGGAATACGTAACAGCTTGGAGTGTGTATTAGTGTGTTGCGGGAGTGTGTCGGTGTACCTGCACGCTCACCGTGGACGGACTGAGTGTTCCTGACGCCGAGATACGTCGGACATTTTGATGCTTACTGAAGTGACTCTGGCAAACAGTAACGTAAGTGTATTCATATTCTTTATCAGGGAGACCCTTTGTACTCTGGACCAGGTTCCAGATTGGTGATCTCCGTTACGGGACTGATCAGTTACCAATGTATTATAGATGTTTTGACGAGTGAGAGGGAGAGATTTTTTTTGTGTAATATTGAGGCAGCAGGGAAAGCTTGTGTATCTGTACTCTTCGTGGTACTCTCTATTTTTGTTTACCTTTTGTGTACGACCTGTTGACAGCTATCCACCTAGAGTGGGCATAAGCACCAGCCCCCAGCGGGCTATGTTAGTAAAGTAAGACGAGAAGCCCAATGGACAGATCGTTGTCTTGTGTGTTGTTTGAATGCGCGTGAATACCGTGTGTGACGCGGTGAGTGACAGTACCAGTGTCATATCTGTGTCAATGTGTCAGTCTATCAGTGTCATATCTGTGTCAATGTGTCAGTCTACCAGTGTCATATCTGTGTCAATGTGTCTATATGTTGTACGCGTGCTGTCAAAGGGCCTCAGCAGACTGTAATGTCAGTGCCGTGCACTAAAGTGTTTAGTCTGATATTGTTTACTGCCAGTGGTAAACAAAGGGGACAGAACTCTGAGACTAAATACAGACACGATTGGTTCATCAAAACTCACTTCACTGAGTTAAGAGATTCATTGATGTAAACACAACAAACACTAGCGGCTCACTTATACAACACATGTTACAAGTTTAACTGTTTGACACAAACACATTCACTCGATGTACAAATGTTGTTTCACATGCTTTATAAATGTCGCCACACGTTTCACAATGAGTGTTTCAATAAAGATTGTTGTTGTTAGTTTAAAACAGGTACAAACAGTTGTTAAGTGGTTAAAATAGTTGTAACAGTGACGTCACCCACAGGCACCACGTGCGCACTGTTACAACAGTCAAACACCAGGCTGACAATATAAACATACACCACACAACAAATAAACAATAAATACCAATGACAGGATACAATACCTACACCACGATCACATGACACTGTTACAGTTTGCCAACATCTTGTCACAACACACACTATACCCTGACCGTGACATGTCATGACACGAAGTCTCACAATCAGCCATTGCTGACGTCATGTTAGCCCTCAGTGACGTCACGTGGATGGAGGATGAAGTTGGACAGCGACTGTCATCTGTCAGAAAAGCGATGATGAGGGCGAAGATAAGACGCGTGTGTACCTCTGTGTGTCGATGATCTGTTTGACTAAAGAAAACCTTTTCGCGATCTGTTTTGATGGAGTCAACACATGTGTAACTTAGGACTAGACATGTCACTTGTGTGTTTGACTGCAGCTGTCCTGTGTCTTGGGTCACGTGGCTAGAGCTGTGAACTGCGCTGTGTGCTGGTTGTTCTTGTCTTGTATGTTGATGTTTTTTTAACAAAAGTTCTCTAAAGACATCTCTAAAGCAGCACTAGCGAACGTACGCTGAGCATATCATCCCAGAAAACTACAGAATCCCAAGGAATAGAGGGGCGACAGTGACAGAAGGCAGCCAATAAAATGTAAAAGCAAAGTAGACCTCATCCATTCAACAAAGACACGTGTTTGTTGTCGACAGTTCACATCACAAGAAGTGAGATGACAGACCGAGTACTAAACCTAAAGAAAGAGGCGATGCTACCGATGAAGATAACATCGCTCACTCAGGAAGCAGGCAACAAAAGGTCATCGCTAACGAGCTGTGTCTTTCATCTACAAAGAAAAGCTGACAACAACGATGTGAAAAGAACGGTAGTCAACCTTTAACTAATAGTAAAATAACAAAGCGATCACCAAACAAACAACAAACAACTTACCCAGGCTGCCTTACAACGATCAGAAGGAAGAGAGTTGTGTAGTCAGTGAGACACACCTGTAGGCTACCTGGTGATAAAACATGGCGACCCTTCACACTCCTGTGTATCACATCTTTGGTATGTAAGTATTCCCGAGCAGACACTCCACCCCGCAGGGTATATGTGACCACTAGCTCATATATATATATACACTCTCTAGGTCTATACACAAGGTAGATGAGTAGGAGACAACAAACATCGCAGATGAGTAGGAGACAACACACATCCCAGGTGAGTAGGAGACAACAAAGATCAGAGATGAGTAGGAGGCAACAAAGATCACAGGTGAGTAGGAGAAACCAAAACTCGGCGTAGATCCACAGACGAGACAAAACAACAAACAGCTGGTCCCCTATTGCCAGTTAAGCGAAGGGACATCACTCTCATCATTTCGTTTTCCGTGTGACAGAAAAATAATATTTGAAGTGCAGCACCAACCCTGTGGTCATAGGGCTAGTCCTAGTTATCTCATGACACAGCTGTCTTCGGTGTTTCTCCTCTTCTACCTTCTCTCTATCACAAGTCAACTCCAGATGTTTACAAGCAAACAACAGATCTCGCGATGAAATAAACGACAAATTGTTATTTGTCTCAGTGGTCTGGATCTCAACAAAGTGGACAGGTGGAGATGTCTCTACAGGTGTCTGAATAAACTGATGTCGCCTGAATTATCGAAGAGACCGAAAAGTCTTCTGACGACAGCACACATCAGACGAAAGCAGATTGTTGTTAGAGAGGCTCTGAATGTTTATCAATCGACATTTATTGAATAGTTCACTTGCAAACTCAATGTACTCGTGTACATTACACCGGTATATATATAAAATACTATCTAGTCCGTCGTCAAGTCGTCTTGTCGACTTCCTAAACTAAGCAGCTGGTCAAGTTCAGACATTCAAGAGTGACCAGAAGCTAAGGAGAGACAAAAGTCCTGTCAGACAAATCAGTGACAAAGCATTGTGCTTGTTCCTCATCTCAGTTGTCAGATGGTCCACCAGCAAGTCAGCCTTACATCACCTCCCCACCATCGGCAGAAAACAAGATGAGGTCCCTCTCAGCATCAGTGAGTCATCATTCATCTCCATGACTTGTGGACAATCATGAATGTAAAGGACGATGGTTCTTGTCGCCACCTGCTGCATCCTTATTTTACAATATCCTGAGCTAGTGGTCACATATATCTTGTGTATAGAGATAGCAGTTACTTATATCTTATGTATAAAAGTAGTGGTTATATATATATATACAGAGAGAGCTAGTGGTCACATATATCTTGTGTATATAGAGAGATAGCGGTTACATATATGTTATGTGTAAAACTAGTGGTTATATATATCTACACAGAGAGAGCTAGTGGTCACATATATCTTGTGTAAAGAGATAACGTTTACATGTATCTGCGGGCTGTACTGCTTGCTCTGGATTACTTACATAGTGATGGTGTCAATATGAGTGTCAATGCTCGCCATGTTTTACTATCAGGAAGCCGACTGGTGTGTCTCACTGGGATTCACAACTGTCTCCACAATCGTAGGGGCCAGCGCGTGTGAACAGTCTATGGCTGCCCCAACATGCTGGTGATAGCCGCCAGTCTGCAAATTCTTGCAAAAACACAAGAAGCTGGCTGCTTGCAAGGCTAAATCTCACATTTGAAGTGTGGGCATCTTGGCACACGAGCTGGATGCTGTTGGCTTTGAGGGAAAGTGCTTCCACCTCGGAGTGATTTCGCACTGTGGGGGTGGGGTGGGTGGTGTTGTTGGGGGTGTGGGTATGGTGGATGTCTTTGTAGGTGGGTGGATCGCTGTCTGCTGCTGCAGCATGTGTTGTTTATTCCGTTTGTGCTTTCCTTTTCTGTTGGGGATTGGGTTTGCCGAGTGATTTTGGTGGTGGACTGTGCTGGTGACCTCTCTCACTCTTTTCTCCGCTGCTACTTGCTCTCTTTGCCTGTCTCGTCCGCCCTGATGATGCATGGTTATTTTTGTTTCTCTTTTTGTCTTGGTTTTAGACGGTTGAGTGCCTCCTTTCTGTGGGTGTATATCTCTTTGTACATCTAGTTATTATCTGTTTTCAATCATATATTACACTAGAGTTTGGGTTGCTACTTATGTTACTAATGAATGTTTCTTGTGTCTCAGTTCTTTTGGAGGGTTGAGGCAGTTGTTAAGGCTTGGTGTCAGCCTGTATTTGTGACGCTCTACTTAAGTCAGAAATTTGAGATTTGTCAAATCGCATATTTTAAAAAAAGTACAGGTTCTGAACTTTCTATTGATACAAACGTTGTTCTTCTAGTCTTAACATTGAGTGAGTTATAAACGTTTGAAATGTGAAAGTACGGTGGCGGCCATTTTGAGAAAAGCGGGTTCAAAGGTTAGCGTCAAGATGGCCGACCGGGCTTGTTTACTCCTAAAGTTTTGGAGACAAACCTTTTGATTGGTTAATATTTGAACCGTTCTTTATAGAAGTTGAACATATAGACTGCGAACTCTCTGTCAAGGTATTACACGATGGGTTATGACAGGAAAACAGCGTTTGAATTTCGTTTTTGTTTTGCAGAAATCGGTACAGATCGAACAAGGGTATCTCGATTAAAACATACTTTAAGTCTATTTCTAACTGTTATTTTAACATAGCAGTGTATTTTCCTGATAGTTTAATAACCAAGGAATCCATTTTTAAAGAAAAGTCAAACTGCACAAAACTTTCGGGGCCTTGAGCACAAAACTGTTCTGCGAGACTTCAGACTCATTTCGTCGTGGAGGGTCACAATTGTCTTAGAAATGTTTTAGTCCTTCTTTTCTAATTTGTTTTCATTTCACTCCAGCAGCAAATGTGTGCTGCTCAATTTAATCTGTCCCCACATGCGCATGACGAAGGTCCTTGTATCTTGTTACTCCCCATTTAGCCTCATTCTGGCTGTTTTGGTTTGTTCAGACCTTTTTGACTATAGAAATTTAAAAGTGTCACTAGGCCTGTCATCTCTTAGTTTTCTATTACCTTTACCTTCCTCTTCATACTTCTCTTGGCACTCCGCACATGACTAAACATCATATGTAGCTGTGTTTGAAGGTATGTAGGGCAAAAGAACATGTTACTAGACAAAAAAAGAAAGAGAGAAAAGGATAAATGAACAGACGGAGACCAAGAAAAAAAAATAAACAGGAAGGCTGACGTACGAAGGCACTGGAGTCAGTGAAGATGTGTATCGCCGCCGACTGGTGAATGACAATACGTTTGTTTGTGCTGTATCTGTCATCAACCAGATGTACAAGGTGTGTTGTTTGAAAACATACTAAAGAGACAGGCTGCACAAACAAATATATATATACACACACAGTTATGCGCTACTAGATACTGCTTCCTCAAGAGGACATCAGACTTGACTACGTTCTTCAGGACAATTTATTTCAGACTGTGATACAGTGTGATGCCATTCACTCCCTCGTCTTGTGTTCATCCCTCGATTGAGTCAACACGACTCCGTGTGTTATTCATGCAGACACTAGTTGTGAAACACAGAAGGATGAGGTCTAAACATGTCGAGCTGCCCACATCATTATCACTTCGTTATCGAGTGGCTCAGGACTTAAGACTACAACACAAATACTTGTTTGTAAACAACTGGGATCAACAGAGTGTTCTAAAGGCAACAAACATCTAACGATAGGCGCAGTGTTTACACCCGGGGTTCTCTCCCAATCAATCTCGACATAGTCATTGTTTACAAACAAAGCATGAATATACTTGCACTCTCTCCTATTGTTTAGCCCCAAAGTTCCAGTTCTGATGTTCCGGTCCAATTATCTATCTTATAACCGCTCTAGCAGTGTGTACGTTACTCAGTTTATCGTCACGCTATCTTATGGTGGCGCCGTCCACATTTCCAGCCAACTGGAATCCAATAACACCAATACCCTTCCTGTGGAAACGGTTGATCCTTCCCCGAGGGTTGGGGTTGGGGTTAGAACTCTTTGGTCACCCGGCGACTGACGACACAGCAGGCGGTACACACTGGCCGTGACGTCAGGCGGTGTCCGGGGTCACAGCACGTACTCCACTGTGACATCACGGGACTAACGGTGCTCCTAGCCCACGCGCTGCTGGGTGCTGGAGCGAAGGTGATCACGGAATGGTCCTGGGAGGCGATTCTTCCTTATCCAGAAGAGCTCCAGTTCTTTCAGTCCATACAATTAAAATCTGTAACTCGAGGTTACATATAAACCATATTCTCCAGTCCACATCTTTCTCCCATATGTTCGTGTTCACAACTTTCAATCATCCGTGAGTTCTAATACAATTCCACAATCAATAACAGAAAAAGATGTCATACCCCATCTATGCGAGGTTAATACACCCAGGGTCAGTACCGCACCACATCCAGCGTCGATGGTCACTACTCTGTTTGACTATGTTATCGCAACTCAGGAGGTTTACATGTCGTGACTCAGGCTCGTCTTCTTCCTTCGGTACGCAAGGCCTGAGTTAATTTTCTACCCCCCCAAAACCCTACTGGTGGGGTCACCAAATAGATCCTGTTCGGTTAACCCTTTCTATCTAATGTTCTCATCTATTGTTTCATACATTTTACATACACTTGCAGTCCGTAAGTCGCAAAGGGGTTAAAATAATCTGAAACACACGGAGGCGCGAACTGGTCCGTTATAACATTTATGAAGCACAGTTTTTTTTTTTTTATGAGAGCATGATGTCTTGTCACAAAAGAAATAAACACTTTATGTTTCAGCAATCTTTTGATGGAGTGAACAAAGACTAGAAAACATGAAAACGACATGTGTTGATGTAAGAGAGATAGACACAAGACTACAACACGTGGCAGGTGTGTGTGTGTCATCTGCACTGGTACGGTTAGAACTGGCTGACAATCACAAGTTGGGACGTACAGCGGGACACCGAGTAAAGGCAGTTAGTTGTATAGTTGCCAGAGGATCGCACACAGACGACGACTTTTCTCTCCAGACCACGAACACGTTTATCCTCTGTCACCCACACCACGTCACTGTGGGCCGTGGCCACGTCCTCGATGTCATCATCCTTCATCACCCGCACTGGGATACCCGCTTCTCTTAGTTCCTTCACAATAGCAATATCGTCGTTAATTGTAGAAAAAGATGTTTCAATCAGCATCAGCACGTCTCTCCACTGCAGGCACGGCGGTGTTGTTCTGTTGCTGGTGGAGGCAATGGTGGTAGGTATTGTGTGAACATTCTCTGTTGACATTCAGTGTGTGTTCATTCAATCAGTCAAGTGTGAGGGATAAATGTAAGTACCGACAGACTGATAAATAAAGACTAAAATGTCGAAAGTTTATGACGTGAATGATACAAGTGTAATATATTGTAATAATGTAAAACACTGTCTTGTATATCAAGTGTTTGTTACCTGCTTTGCTGTTGTTGGTGTTCCTAAATAATTGCTTCATTATTTGCTATTTTAGTTAAGCCTCCCGTCACCCTACACGATACACCCACGCAACACCTACCTGTAACACCAACACGGAGACTGTGTAGGAAGCTGGCCACCTCACGACAGCACGTGACACAGTCATATGGCCGGTTAAATGGCCAGTCACCTGAGTGAGACCACTCGTGACATGTTTGTCTGACTGGCGGGCCGTCTGTGTGGTCAGGCACACCTCGCTTACTGTACTTTCTGACAGACTTCCCTTTCCTAATAATGTTGTCTTTATCGACTTCCCTGACGACAGTCGGTGGAGAGCGGAGGGGTCTGGTTAAATACTCCACTTGCCAGCCGGCGGGTGCGTGTCCATGGAAACAATTTGCCGCCCACAGATGGAGACGAGGAACGCGTGTCAGAAGCTTTTCACAGAAAGTCCCAAAGCGTTTCCTGTCAGAGATAAGAATGCAACGCAAGTATTTTAACCAAAATGTTTCATTTTGTTGACTTTAGTCCTCATTGTCTTAGTGAAATCCTTTCTGTATTAAATATCAAGAAAGACTCCTTAAATATAATTTACATTCTCGTTTGTTTAGAACTAGTCTAATCACTATGAGAATATTAGTTAACCCTGACTACCATTTTCTTTGTGTTTAATATCATTACACGTATTGTATATCTCACTTGTGGATCGGACCCGCTTCATCGGCGATGACGTAGGTGGACCCTCTTCTTGTCACTGATGACAAGTCGTTGACGGCCTTCTCCACTTCTTTCTTATCACTAAAATCATAGTCCAGGAGGTGAGGCTGACCGGGTGACACACCTGCTGACTGTTGTGTGTTTACTGTCTGCAGCAACAGGTGATACAACATGCTGCACGCTGCACAACTCTGTATACAGGTACTAACAACGTAGACGTGGTGACCACACCGCAGCCACTGTATGGCCATCAGCAGCAGCACCACAGTTTTACCTGTACCGGGCGGTCCGGTGACAAAGAGTGTGGGAGGCGCCGTGTGTAGCAGGTGAACTTGCTCCGGGAAGAGTGTGATTACAGCAGTATAGCACTCTCCTGTCCACCACACGGCCTGACCCAGGGTCTTGACACTCACACGTGGAGGACATGTGCATGGCACACTCACTGTTGTCGCCGGACCGCAGAACCTGAAGCAAAGAAAGTCATCACAAAGTCAAGCGATGAAGTTTTACTACATACCTAATGTGATTAACATTATAAACATTTACTTTTTCTTTTTTGATTTTGGAAAAATGTGACACTGGAGTGTATAAGAGCATGGTAGATTACTAAAAAAGATGCAGAAGAGAACAATAAAATTCAAATAAAAAAAAAATGAGTCGAAGAACATTGTTGCTATCATAACGCAGCAACGCGCAACTTCACAGTCGTTACTTATTCATGTGGAATCTGAAAGAGCCGTTGAAGACGTATCTGAGAAACTACTCCCCTACATTTCCTTCTTTTTTTCACCCTGCGCGCGCGCAAACGCGTGTGTGTGTGTGTGAGAGAGAGAGAGAAGTAATTTATCTGTGGGAGGGTGAGTGAATGTAAGAGAAAAAAGTTTTGGCTAAACTTCTCTTTAATTCGTTTGTTCTTCTCTGAGTGGCGTTTGTTACAGGCTAAGATAGTGCGGTCCTTGGGAGTGCCATCAGTAAGGGTCATGGGTCAAGGATGTATGCCGTAAACCACCGGGTACGTCTAAGACAACCGGGTAGGTCTTGCTCATGCCATGGAACTACGGGTACATCAAGGGCAGACGTGCTTAGACCATTATTCTCACCTCTAGGAGAGCAGGATAGCTTTACTGTCCTATACTGGAGAGCACTGCTACACTACTGTAGTGTTTGTACCAGTGAGTGTGGCTCACTTCATCATGTCTATTCATGTCTTTGTCAAAAGAAGAAACATCACTCAGGTTTTGTTTAAGAAGAGATTATTTGCCCAGAAAATGAAACGATTGATCTTGAGATACAAGCTACAGATTTGAACTTCATAACTGAAAGGTCCAATCACAATAAACCGAACAGACTGGCATGTGTGTGACTGTGTCACGATGTCACCTGTAGACCAGACCTGTAGAAAGTGTTGATGTTGTACATCTGGTGCTTGATCTTTGTTAAAGCTTTACACCAGAAAAAATAATTGCTTTTAACAGTTTTTGTATCGTAGGCATTGATGTAGGAAGGTCTCTTTGTTTTACTGAACGTTCATGACTTGTCTGTACTGTGCAGGTATACACATCAGAAATCACTACCAAAAGTGTGACTATTTGATTTGGGTAAAACAGTTTCACTGCCCATATCTTGCATTTCATTTACTTAGTAAATTTATAGATGTATCTGTATCTCTCTGTCTGTATCTGTGTGACTTGCACCCAAATATCTTAGAGCTATATGACTCCTGATATCATCTTGTAACCCATGTGTAATGTGTGATGCGATGGTCAGCGACATATCAGTACAGATGACACCAGCACACGTCTTGTTGTCAACACGGTCTGTCAACTTGATGGTGTGTGACACATTTTTCAACTGGTGACCAGATCAAGACTGTCATGAACCCGCCGCGTTCAAGCACAAGGCCGAAGCGGAGTAGATAATTATTGGTGGGCGACGATATGGGGAAACGGACGACAGGTCGCCTTGACTGATTGAGGCCATCGAGGCTCAGGGTCGGGGGTGTAAGATGGAGCCGTTAGGCCGGTTAGGGGAATAGCGCAGTAGTCAGTAGTTCCCTTAGTGTTAGAGCGATAGCGTCAGGGCCGGGTGGATTTGGTGGCGAGAAGTCACGTGTTCTAGTAGTATATAGTTTAGGGTAGATGTTTAGTCGTGGCTTTTTCCTCGTGTTCCAGTACAGACGTCCCTCTCTTGGGGATTTTCAGTCGCAGACAGCAGGTCTGAGACAGGGAAGCCCGTTCCGTTTAGCACGTACATCACTACCTGTGAACAGTAGGCCCGGACTTACAGAGTGTCCGGACGTATGTATAGATATTGATGTATCAACTAGTTATCTTCTAAACCTTTATTTTGTAACCATCGATTACCGGCGCTGATATACATGTTCAATTTCATATCTGATCTCATGTCAACCTAGTTTAGCTTTTCTGTTTTAATAACAATTTTATAACTTGTACAACTGTCTTGTCGGTTGTGTTTTCACAATGATCTCTTCACATTTAGATTATTGTATGACACTCCGCCACCTTACCTTGCTACCAGTGTCGTGTACACCCCAGGTGTCATGTGACTGTCATGTCCAGCCCCAGCCACACGTCGCTGCCACCAGTGTCCGAGTTCCCTCAGCACGTGACTACTGACGTCACACGGGGTCTTGGGGTCAGACAACTGATCACAGCACAGACACAGACCTGGGATGTCGGCGGGGTCTGATGTTCCCAGACACAGACACAGGGCCTTTAACAGAACCACGTGACCTCAAGAAATACATGACAGTCCTATTGGCGTGTATTTAGGAAAATTATAAACGTCAAAGGCCCATTAAAAAGAGACCTGACTATTTCGGAGGCTTAGGTTGAAAACAATAATCAATTTTAGATTTCCAAAATATATTTTGAAGGTGGCAGAGGACATTACATAAAGCTGGTGAAATATTCCAAATTGCCTCACGCATATGTGTACATCGATGCTTTTGTAAGTATTATAAACATCCCCCAACAGACAGACGCATAAACCTGTATGTAGTAGGGACTTGACTTCTTACCTGTGACAGGTGAGGATCTCCAGTGAGGGAATTTAGTACCTGACGAGCCGTGAGGTTGGGGACCGCAATGGTCTTAGTGATGCGCAGACCGGGAGCGATGTCGGACACCAGGTGAGACAACATGGCCTCCGCCTTGTCCAGCTTGGAAATAGCGTTTCTCAGTTTGTTTCTTATCTTTATGTGCAGTTGTGACATGGACATGTTTCTGCTGTCACCAATGGCTCTGACATCACATACAACAAAGCCGTAATGTCTGTGTATAAGAAGCACATCAAAGGATCCCTGTTTATCATTTGTGGAAGCCTTAAGTAAGGTCTTGGCTTGTGGCATGTATTCAGCTGCGGGAGCGTAGCAAGGCTCCCCCAGGTACTGTCCGAATGTAAAATGACTTAACACAAACATAATTTCTCCTTTTTCTGCCGCCATTTTGTCGAGACAGAAGAGCACTCGCTGCATCGCCTTATCAGCTCGCACGTCACTTTCCTGGATAGAAGGAAGGGGAGACTGGTTGGATTGGAAGCATTGTGCACGTGGTATCGACTGGTTGGATTGGCTGTGTTCACCACACTGTTCAGATGGTGTTGGCTCTTTGAAATGAGACACCTGTTCAGATAGTGTCAGCTGATTGCACTGACCAGCCTCCAGGTCCCCTCCCATTGAAGCATTATCACTCACGTGACCGTCTCGAGGCGGAGTAATGGACGGCCGAACAGCGGAGCAAATCATCGCCGGTTCCTTGCACTTACCGACCTGTTCAAGTGGTGTACATTGGTTAGACTGGTACGAATATCCACTTACTGTGGACTGATCAGATTGATACGAATTGTGAGGTAGCATTGACTGGCTGGACTGATGTACTAGTGATGTCGGCTGATTTTCATGGTGGGGTTCTTCAGGTAGTGTGGGCTGCTTGTCGTGACTACTCTGTACAAGTGGTGTTGTCTGGATATTCAGATCGGTCTGGCCACGTGGTTTCAGACGGTCAAACTGTCCGTCCTGATCAGACAGTGTTGACTCTTTTGATTGACCGGCCTGTCCACCTGGTGGACACAGGACTAAGACATCCTGATCAGCAACTGTCTGTCTAGTCATCGGCACGCGGTTGACATGGACAGGAGGCACGAAGTAGGCGCGAGAGAGGAGATCAGGAAATGCATCCTGAACCCACCTTACCCAGAATATTTCGGCTTGGTCTGACATAGTTCCCTGCAAAAAAAGTAATTATTATGAATACTGCTACTACTACATAAAGAAGAAGAAAAAGAAGAAGAAAAAGAAGACAGAAGAAAGAAGAAGAAGAAGACCTAAAAATCAATAAAATCCCAGATTCCTGAAGGAGGACACAAAGGTGATGTTGGTTTGGTCCTCCTTGATGTGATTTGGTGGACAAACGAGTAAAGATAGATTTCTTCTCTAACATAGGAGGGCTTCTGTTTTATCATCATTGCGTTGAAGTTTGTTTGTCACCATCCAGTCTTTGACTTCATGAATACTGACTTGTATGGTGCTGGTAGAGGAGTGAGACTCAGCCGGTGGAGTGGAGCAGTACAGCTGTGTATCATCAGTATATGATGGATGAGAAACCTTGTGAGATTGGATGCAAGATGAAAGTAGCTTATATACAAAATAAAGAGAAGTGGGCCGAGTACTGAGCCTTGAGGGCCGCCACAAGAAAGTGGAGCAGGGCGAGATGTTTGACCATCAACACACAGTCTGTGTCCTGTCAGTGAGACAGGAGTTGAACCTCGCTAGTGCAGGTCCAGAAATCTCTTAGAGGGTGTGTAGTGTGTGTTTTTTTTTTTCTGAAGGACTGTTCAGGCATTGGCGACACGATACACGATGAACTGGTTGAGGTTATTGTTACATTTATATACTTATGCACTGTTTCTGATTGAAGTTGATTAAATAAGAGGCAAACAGTGACGATATTGTTAAACGGATCCAGCAAAGACTACACTTTCAAATACTCGAAGATTTTTCTCATTCAGTCGTTTTTATTAGTCATTTATTGAGAACAATTTGTCTTTTTCCTCTGTATGCTGGTTCTACAGTCTATTCAAGAACATTTATAACAGTTTTGTTAATGTATGTTTGTTGGCAGCTCGTTGGCAGCAATGGGGAACTTTTTTCCTCTAAGTGTCATTTTGGAGTTGAGATTATCGTCCAAGGGGCGTACATAATTTTCTTCCTAAAAATTAGTTTGCTATATTTTGGTCAAGCTGTAGTTTTACTACAGTGTGTTAACACTTTTGCAATATGAACTATCTCAGCCTGGCACTGATGTTCTCCGAACCACCACAATCCGCCTTTTAGTATCTCAGTGCGCGAAAACTATGCTGTCACTGGGAAAAAACCCAACTGTTTGGAGTGTTGATATATGTTTACACTATATTGTTGTATTGCTATCATTAAGATAAGTAACACAACAAAATTAAAGTGGAATTGCACTTGATAGTGTGATGATTGGAGCTTTACATTGTTAAATAGAATGTATAAAAATTCCTTTGTCAGAAATTAAGAAACTTTTTCTTTACCTCAGAACCAGTCTTCTCATTAATGAGGCTGACAGCTTTCTCAATCTGCTTAGGAAGACCGCGGATGACGAGAATCTTCATTTCGGGTACAGGTGACGGACTGGGGTCAAGCTGTACATCAGCTCCTGAGGTTTCACTGATCGTCTGGAGCAGGCTCTTGCTTCCTGAATCAATGATAAATTAAAAATTCTGACCTAAATATAAAGTTATCATCTTTTTTCATTGATGATGTTAAAGTTGCAAGACTATAAAAGGAATATTAGTGTAAACTTGTACAATGTAACATGTTGCAATGATGGTCTCTTCTGTCATTGATGATAAGAAATATTTGGTAACAGCTATGAAAGACTTACAGTGTTGAACTGCTATATACAGTTGTCTTCAACCTGCGTGTAACATCACAACCAGTGTGTGTGTACATGCACAAGATACAGTCCAATGACTGTTGTTAAGAACACAGCTCACCTCTGTCGTCGACTCTGTCGTTAAGAAGATCAGCTGCTGCATCAGTCACTGCGTGCAGATAAACTTTGACCCGGCCACCACCTTCAGAACCTCCACCACCGACAGTCTTCTTGCGCTTGCCCTGTAGTTGACATTTGGTGAGGAAGACTACATCGTGAGGTGAGCCACGTATACAACAGTCTAAACACATGTTTATCATTTGGGGATGTGAACACTGTACACTAACTCCACATCCATCGTGAAGCTAGCTGCTTTCGCAGAACAGCTTTGACAGCTCACCTCTGAATGCTTGCTCGAGGTTTCATGGAAGCTCCACTAGCGGAGTCCCAGAGGGTGGATGAGTAGTCAATGACTGACTGGATGTGGGTGGTATAGAAGAGTTTTCTTGTGTGAGTGTCTAGGAAATGTTTAATTCTTGAAAGCTGGTAGACTTTCTTGCAGATGTTTTTACCTGTGGTTGAGATGTGTTGGGACCACGATAAGTTATTGTCAATGGTGACACCCATGAGTTTGTGGAATTGTACTTCTATGATTGAAAGAGTAGAGAAAAAGAGATGGTGCTGTAACTATGAAACAAAGGTGTGGAATCATCACTAGCCACTACTCTGCATCAGATAATATCAGTATTTTCTCACCATTTGTGAAGCAGACGACAGACCAGGTGTGGCTGAAGATGCTAAAGACGATGACCACCGCCGTGGTGTGCGGCGTCTGACGACTGATGTTTGTCACAATTGTAATGTAGTCGGCTGTTCCCCGGACACAACACAGTTTGTTGTAATGATTCGTTACATAGCGACCTTGTGAGTATGCAGTTACTAAAGTGTCGCAATTATAGTTAATGAAACACAAATAATTAGAATCGCTGTGCAGTCACAACATTCCACAACCTGTGACCTGTTGGTAGTGTTTCTACTACTGTTTCAATTATAAATATAGGTTGATACTGTATGGTTACCTGATTATCAAAAGTACATATGTTTGATGATCCTAACATAGACGATTGCTTACTTTTAGTACGTGGTGCCTATTTTTCACTGCAGGTGTATCAGACTTGTTCCATAGTTTTCCAGTTAGTCATATTTGTTTATCAGATTTATAGTTTCAGGCATTAAACGTTGAGGTTTATAAGTTGTTTGTTGGTTTATTGTTGTAAATGTGTGATGATAAGACAGTTTTGCAAACTGGAGATCAATCGAACAAAAAAACCGTTACAATGTAAGAAGTAAAAACAAATCAATTTATTTTACGAAGTGCAAGCAATGTTTACATCACCAAATACAATTCTATAATAATTATTCAGCGTTTTATTGACAAATTTCAAAATATATTCACATGTTGATATTACAGCTTTAGTACTGTTTGAAAGTGTTTTATGGTTGTAAAGCTATCACTAAAGGTTGGTAATGACGAAGTAACACCTTTCTGGTTGTTTACAAGTGTTTTAGAGGAGACCCATGATATAAATTCTTACCTTACGATGCTAAAACATTTACATATTACAGCCCTTTGGTCAACTTCTTTCTGTCATGTTGATATTTATTAGGTAAATTACACATTTTTTTAAAGAAAGGTCTAGACAAAAATGGAGGCTAGCAGCCTAATTTCAGTGACTGATTTTAATTGTGGGTTAGGAAAAAGATTTTTTGTATCGTGAAGAAGATCAGTATATGTCAGAACCACAGTGTAAATGTCAGTAAATAGTGTGTAAAAAATGCAGTTATCAGATAACACCAACATGAATAGTAATCATAAAAGTAATGGTTGAATTACTTTTAAGTTTATTACTCCTACCCCCCATCACCACAAAAACCATCTATGCTAGAACCATCTACTACAATGACTGTTGGCATCTTAAGGATTTTAGAATTTGTACTTTGTATATGGAGAGGAATAGAAATACTTGCTATGTTTTGAATGGTCAAGAATATCAAGTGACTTTTCAATCTAAAATATTCCTACTTTTGTTTAACCTTGTCTAAGGAAATTAGCTTTCATATTCTGGTCAGTTTGAGAATGTGCATTAGACTGTTCCTTATTGAAGCAATGTTGATATCAGGCTTTGAATCAGCTGTTTCAGTTGATGGACACCCTGATATGTCTTAAATTGTCTGCTTAAGCAAATGTCTGAACCAAAGACTGCTGCTTGGCTATAAAGGAAATGTTCTGTAAATGACTTTTTCAACAGGAAGCAAATTTTTAGTTAAAAATTGTTTTGTTTGTTTTGCTTTTTGAGACTGTAAAACCCATGTTAGAAGATTATGTTATGCTGAAATAACCATGGCTATTATTCTTAATTACTGGCTTGTCCTAGTTAGAATGCAAGAATTATGTGATTGTTGGATGTTATAGCTGAGTGAAAAAGTTTCTGTTATCTTTATTTCTGTGATTTTTTTATGTTCAAAAGCAACCTTACAAACAATTGCTGTACAAGAGTTAGCAAGCTAAGAAGGCAAATGGAGGCAACAGGTTACTGCGCACACAGCAAATACGACAATCAACTAGAAAAGTATTGTTGATAATATAAATCTTACCTGAATGCTTGCATTATAGACACTTCAGAATGTCATTTCTACAAATTAAATTAAGTAGCTAACACTTGTGATTTTTCTTATGCGACTTCATTTCTTTGTGTGTTCAACCATTTTTGATGCAAACTACGGAAGTCTACGAAAAATTCTATCTTTTCGGGAAACTCCGATAAATTAGATTGTCCTATTTATAGCCTAGATGTGTAGACAAATGGCATTTTTTTTTTTAGGAATGTAACAGAATAAGCAAAAGTTGTGCTTTTTTTACATCTAGCCCTCGGACTAGTTAGCAGAAATGAAAATATTGCATTAAATTAACACAAGCCAATAAAAACACCAAGAGAAATTATAATATAAACAATACGATGGTTATAAATAACTGAATTGACAGTTAGTTTTGCTCTCTGGGGACTGGCGACATACGATACATGTTTGCTCGGATATTCGGGCATAGGGAGGGAAGGCTCTGTAGGAAGACATAGGGTTGGAAAAGGTGTTGTAGGTGATGTAGATATTGTAGATGCCACACTTTGAACGTTTATAGACTGAAGTCTGTTCTTTGGATATCTTGGGAAAGGTTGTTCCAAAGATCCTCGCCAGAATATATTAGGTTCATCTTGAGTAGGTGTATTCTCGGTATGGCGATACAGTGGGAACCTGAAATAAGAGATGAAATGATTATAATTAATCATTACTTTATCAGAAAAGGGGCTTTAAAAAAACATAAACTAATTATGATCTTAATTATAATACTAATGACAAATGTAACACTAATTTTATTTTTATTGATCAGTATTTCATTTGGAGAGAGTTAAATAAGAATATTCCCCAAAAAAATCCATGTCCTCCATCCTTTCCCGTTAAAAATATGAATTAGGTGAGTGGTACATTAACATCTTTGACATTGTGAGCAGTGATCTCTAAAATGTGTTCCCCTGACATTTATATTCATGATGAAAGGCCGAAATGTCACACCGACATTGCAAGATTCTTGCCCTTCGTTTTTTTTTTTTTGCAACGGGTGGCTTTCAGACTGTGCTTGTGTGTGTATGTGTTATCTCTGTGTGTGTGCGTCTCTGTGTGTGTGTGTGTTGATCTAGCAGGCGTGTCCCAAAGAACGGCTGACCGGATTATTAACCGTGTCAAAAGAAACTGAAAAAAAAATCCAAACACTTCAGAGACAGCTGCTTACTTTTGACACAAGTCCCGCTGTCACTAGGGACAGTCTTTGAAGGCATATCTACACAAATTATAAAAAGTAAGAAGTACCTGTAACAAAGACTCCAAGTAAGAAGGAGCAGAATTTGTCGATTAAACATTTACTAGACTAGTATATTATTTCGTCGAGTTTTACTTTCTCAGCTTCATATGTGGTAGTAAATATTAATCGCTTCTCTTCCCTTCTACTGCTGACAATGACATAAACATAGACATGTGGCCTATTTCAGCTGAATTGTAACAGAACGAATAAACAAAGGTGTGCAGTACCAATGTCGTCATGTCACAGACTAAGGACTTCGTACGCTGTACTCAGAGTGTTTCTCACAATTTGTTCTTTTCAGTCAGTTTAAGACGCTGAATTTGATGGCTTCTCAAATGCTATTTTCCAAAAAGCTGAAGAAAAGATCTGAAATCGTCCTTCGATTCTACTACAAGTTGGTTTGCGCATGCGCACTCGTACATTTTCCTGAGGTGTTCTCCAGTGATTAACTGCCTAATGTGTTTGTCTCTCATGTATCATCACCCGTTTCCAGATTTTCTCCTCTTCTACTCTCAGTTTATCACGACATCCTTACATCATACATTTAATGCAATTATATTTTCTCAGAAAACTACGTCTATTATGTTTCTCAGTTTATACATCGGTTTGGTGATCTAGTAGGAAAATGCGTCAACCTAGAGTTGATATCGCAATATGAGGGGGAGGTAGGAGAGGAAACCACGGTACCCTGAGAAAATCCTCGAGGCCCATCAGACGTGAACTGAGCTCAGACCGTCTGTCTGCAGTAGTAACAAGCGTAAAACCATTAATCCCATATTAAGTCTTATTTACTAAACTACAATACGCACGTGTGTGTGTGGTGGGTGGGTGTACGTGTGTGCGTGCGCATGTGCATCAGTAATATTAGTTACCAGCATACAACATTATTTTTTGTTATTAAATGATTATTTTTATATTGACAAAAAAGACAAGAAAATAAAACAAAAACAAAAGCAAAAAGCGTGTCTCTATCATTATTGTTTTTGGAGATATTGCAGTGACAGGTAGAACTAGGTTGTACAGCGTGTCAAGCCTTCATGTGTAGCATCGTGAAATCCCCAGAGACCTTGTATGAGAGGTTAACAACACTGACTTTCGACTCAAGTGACTGAAAGACTCATTTGCAAACATGTGGAATAAAATACATCTAAACTAAAAATAACAGTTTTGTGCTTGGTTATTTTTCAAGAAAAAAGCGTATTTTAAGTACTCAATTTCAAACATTAATTTACTAAATACCGCTTAAAACATCTATTTAACAGCGTAACCACTATATTATGTGTTCTAAGTTGTGTCTACAAACAATTTAAATCTTGTGAGATATGCACCATGAAATATTACAAAATCATCAATCTTTTAGACAAATAAATAAGAATTATGGAGCTAATGAACTTAAAAGAACTGTAATTTATAATCTCACACCTAATTCTTCACTGAGGGTGAATAAAATTAAGAATTTAAATTCTACAGCAAAAAGTGGGTTTAAATTGAAAACACGGATAGAAAAAAACGTGTATCTGTAAATCTACGTTAATTTATGTTAATTACTTGTATAGGTAGTGGAGGAGGCATATGGTTAAAATAAAGAGTAAAAATTTAATATTTGTACGGGACATTCGTCTTCTTAGTCAACGAAAACTGTTACTTGATGGTCACTGTATGAACTGTCTCTGGGGACTAATGTTCCATGAATCTATATATATATTATACATACTCACAATTTATCCTAAATCGTAAAAAGCAATCACACAAACAAAAGACAACTGACGTCTCCACGTGGGGACAGACATTATACTCTAGTCACTGTCTCTAGGGACGAGCGACCTCTCAACTCAACATGTCAAATTCTGTCTCAAGTATCAGTGGTACAACAAACATCGACATACTCCTTACAAACTATTTCCTCCTTAAACAGTAAGTGGCTCTAATGGTCACCAGCATTGTGAACAATCAAACACTGAAGTACCCAGTCACGATAAACTCACACACAACAGCACCAGAGGTCAACCAGGTGGACCACGCGCCATTTACAGAGGAACGTGTTGGCAGGCAATGTTTCGTTAGGTCTTCTTATCAATCATCTCCGTGCGCATGTATATAACTTCCCCCCTCTGTCAGTATTTTGCCTCTTAATGAATGTTCATAATTGTTGATAGCGTTAGTGTTTTGATTAAATTGTTACAAAATTACAATGTTCAAAGGCAGAAATAACAGGTCAGTGTCATCAACTATAACTTCTATTTGTCGTTAATATTTCTGCTTCTAGTGCATGTTCACTTCAGGCAGAGCAAATGTTTTTGTGTCTGTCCTGACGGGAAGCAGCAAATAACACCAACAACATTTTTACCTGGTTGTTGTGGTTGCTGTGTAACCAGTCTCTATAGCTAGTGACCACGACTGACCCGCTGAGGGGTGCACAACGGTTTGTCGGTGCAGTCATCTGTACATAAAGTATTACGAAAATTGCATTCGAGGGCAGGAAAAGAGTTTTATAAAATAATGAATCGTGTAACATATGTATTTAAAACAGTTCTACGTTAATAAATGTTTAGGTCAGTTTGATGCACCGAGTATCAAACATTGATTACCAGCAGGTCTTACTAAATAACTATTTTTGTAATCCACATACGGCACTCAAAATATCCAACTGTTTGTACTGAATCTCACGAAGTAACTGATTTAACAATTCTCGTGTTGTTAAAGGTTATATCAACAATGACACGATAAGCTCTGTGTAAGGTGTCACGTGACCATGTTGACGACGGTGAAAGTTTATGTTGTCTCTAAGGGAGCAGACTTCCTTGTCAGTGACTTTTGAACGTCTGTCCATGTCAAACAATATAAGCCACGATCGCTGAATGTTGACTTGTTGTACTGTGAAAAGAAAGTTGGTGAACTGTTCATACTGGTCAAGGTGAGGCATTCGTTTGATGAAATTGTTTATTTGTGAAGTCGCGGTCTTACTGGCCACGCTTGACTGCACGGATGTCGTCACCAGAGATATAACTGTCCTTATGTCAATAATTCTGAAGATCTTTCCCTAAGTGTAACTATGTAGAATGCAATACTAATTGTTGCTAGCATTGCTGCAAATAGTAATATTTATTATTCGTTTGTGGGCACTGTATACACTGACTGTCATTTCCATCTCAGATAAAATGGTACCATTGAGTTGAATCACTTCTGTACATACAATGTTTGGAAAGTCAAGAACTAGAGTATCTCGGCGTGTGTAGTAAATATTTGTAGTAAGGCAGGAGTCAAACAGGAGCAGTGAGTAGTGTGTACAGGTGACAGATGACTGAGGACAGTGACATGAGGATGGACAAGAGCAGTGTATCACCTAAACACTTTTCTTCGTAGATCGTTTGAACCTTTTTATTTCATGCCCTCGATCTAAGGAAAGATAACTGAAATACTACTCAACTATAAAATAAAGACTTTAAAGAGAGAAAACAAGAATGTACAAAGAGCGTGTTTATCTAACTACATAGGAGTTTTTGATTAGCTAAGAACTAATAACTAACCTGCATAATGAAACTTTTTGCACTGTTATAATGTTTACGTTCAATGAAAGGTCTCTACACGTGACCAGTGGTATTGAATGACATCTTTTAGGAGTCCTGCTTACAAGTGGTCTACTGGATTCCGTTTGTTATGCCGCAGTCTGTTAGTGACAGGAGCCCTGGACACGAGAAATCATTGGAAATCATTGAAGTAACACCGATAAGATATCTCATCTTTAAAGACCTACAAGAGGTCTCGTAGAAACACAACACGCAGAGTCCCACAGAGTGAAGGTGTAGACAATTGTCATCTGAATACAGTGTGTGTACAACGGTCTGTGGGAGTGAGGACTTAGGTGTTTTATTCTGGACAGGAGGTTGTATCTGCTACAGTTTACATCTGCCTTTGATGGCTGACCTCGCGATAGTGATCTAAAAGCTTTTTTTATATCACCGTATGGCACTGACGACCTCATGTGGTGTTACCCACACCTATAATGTGTTATTTCCCTTTGATTCAAGTTTCCTTCGTTGCCTTCATCTTCTAACTAAAATCGCTGTTCACCTTTCTGTACTTGGGAGCTGTTTGAGGATGCTCTTTGTCTCTTTCTTTAAGGCTCTTTATCGTAAGAAGGATCTAGAACATTGTAATTTAATGTTGTTTTTGTCTTCTTTTGCCTTTCTAGACCGTATTTAGTTTAACATAACATAGCAGTCTAACATGTTTAAGTAAATAAATTTTCTACCACTTTGGCCTGAAGAATTTCCAAAACGTTTGAATTTGTCATCTGCGCCTTTATCACCTTAGAGAAATAAAATGGAAAGATGATAGTAACAAAAGACGGGAAGAAACATTACTTGGCCAATGCACTCAGGATGTCCTTCGTCTTGCGCCCACGGACCTCGTCCCTCCCGACTTGAATGAAGGGAGAGAGATGTGTTTCTCTTGTTGTGTCTGAAATTTTCACAAGTAGCTGTTTGATACGGGCATGCTTGGATTTCTGTCCCTGACTACCCAGTCCTAGCCGAGCCGATGGTCACATAGTAATTTAATGTCTCACCTGATACAGTCTCCCTGTCTCTGTCTCTCTCTGTCTCTCTGTCTCTCTGTCTCTCTGTCTCTCTCTCTCTCTCACCTCTGTAACATACTGACATAAGTATTTCAGCGTCGGATGGTGGATTGCGTCCCCCTGACATCGCTTTATCTACTAACGACTGGGAGATGTAGATATAAGAGATGTACAGTCAGTCCCATCGATAAGTAGCCTGATCATCACGTGTCAAACAAGTAAAGACAGTAACAACATTCCTTGGCAACAGCTGTTAGAATGTGTGTATGGTTTGTGTCGATCTTTCGGGTTATGATTTATTGTATGAGAGCAACGCTTTTCTTCCTGACATGACAGAAAGCTTTAGTTTATGTAATCCTAATTCATCGCCATTACAGATATCAGATCGTAGAACAGACTCAAGGTTGTTTATAATATCAAATAATTTCAAATTTATTCTCATAATAGGTGTGTTGAAGCACAAGCATGAATCAGACTCCGAGTTCAACCGACACTGATGGCCGGGCACCACCAAAAGTTTCTGACACTTATGTGAGTCTCACTGAGCAACGGGCTGCTCACCTTGATACAGGTACATGTCTCGCTGATACAAGTAGGATACAAATCTCATTGATACAGGTAGAATAAACATCATGGTACTTCAGTCTTGTTAGTGGTAGTTTATTAGCTAGCGTGGTAATACACAAACTTAAAATATTTTACTGGGACACAAATTAGGATTGCAACCTTTCTCTTTAGTTGTTTCTCTTTTTCTTCTGTCTGTATTTTATTTATTCTTTACATATCTGTTCGTTCTTTTTTTTCTTTCTTTTCGGCTAACTCATGATTTCCTTCTGCTTTTTTATTATTTGAATCTTAAGTAGAATTCACAAGAAATACAAAAAAGGAGAAAATGGAAAGGAACATAAAAAAAAATAAAGAAAATTGTATGTATTTTATTCATAAAAAATCGACTAAAATAAAAGGATACACACAGGAAAAATTCAAGAAGTGACCGACGCTGATGTAGACATCGACTATCACGCCTCACCTGTCTCAGATGCGATGATTGTCATCGTTCGTGGCAACCCATCTGAGATCGAGGCGGCAGCAAGTCTCGTCGATCAGAAGACTGACGATAAGGTGAGTGAAGCAGCGATAAAAACTGAGCAGTTGACACTAACATTGAATACTAATAATACTAATAATAATAATAATACACCAAAAAACCAAACATCTACCTAACATGGATTTACCGTCAAAGAAGAACAGGATGTGATGAACTCACTTATATTTGTTTGACACGAGATATGCTTGATTAAGCTTTGTATCTGTAATAAACAATAAAATCCTTTAAAGACGGTAATCATCTTTCGACCAAAGTCCACTGATTTGTGTAGAGCCCGTCTGTAGAAATATTCGTGTGCGCTAACATGGCGAGTATGTCTCGACTAACACACCGATTACAATGGCTTTAATTATTGATCATTGTTTTACAGACTTGTAATTATCCCATTCAATACAATAACTACCTACTTAATAAGCGAAGGCAGACCAGGGTAGAATAAAAAAAAGTGGAAATGAAGGGAAGTAATGTAAAAACAAATTAGTTCGGCTAAAATGTGAATGTATTGTTACGAATAAAAATCCTAGAGTTCCATTTGTGACTGTCCCCGCGGTTACAGACCGAATGGTGGCTACTCCTGACTACACGCTAGTCTCTAACAGGACAAACAAACAAACACAAACGTTTCCAGTGAGTAAAATGTAACAAAATCGAGGTATAATAAGTTAAATAAACTTAGTGATTTTGATACCCCTAATTATAAAAGCTCCATGAATGCTTCAAGGTATTCGTGTGTGCTAATGTATTAAGCATAAATTTGCGACTGAGATTTTCGTTGCTATAATAGAAGACTTTCCATTATATCCACTGTAATCTACACACTGTCACGTTAGTTTAGTCCCACTTTGTAATCTGTGAATGTGTAAGTGGAGAAGATGTGTTCTTAAGTAAGGACTGCACAAATTTTTCGCGAATAATTTTTACCGTATTGTAAACGTAATAAGAAAATAATGGCATGTCATCGGAATACAGTCTTACGGTTTATCTTTGTGGTTGATCAATAAATAAAGAATACATGTAAAAATGCATAAATACATTTTCAAAAATGTTTGACACAGGCAAACACAGCACGAAGACAGTTGTTCTGGCTCCAGTGGGTTGAGGCCGCCTTCCCTGATCTCGACTCACGCGCCTACTTCCTGCCTCCTGTCTACTTCAACCGCGTGCCGATGACTAGACAGTCAGCTGCTGCTCAGGATGTTCTGGTCGTTAGGTCAGCACCTGGACAGGCCGGTCAGTCCAGCCAACCAGTGGCGACTCCATCTACTGCTGGACAGACCTGTCTCCCTCAGCCTCCTTGTGTGCTGGACAGTGACGTCAGAGATGACGCAGCCATGCAGCGGTTACTCTTCTGTCTGCAAAATATGACAGAACAGAAGGGAGAAGTGTTGGTTGGACTAAGTCAGCTTCAGTTCGGACAGTACCTGGGTGAACCTTGTTACGCTGCTGCTGCTGCACATCTACCCCGTCCCTCCAACCTTCCTCCATCTCTGCCACGGAATTGGAAACAAGGAGACTTTGATGTGCTGCTTATTCACCGACATTACGGTCTTGTCGTTTGTGAGGTGAAGGCGTTTGGTGACAACATACAGGCACTGAGTATGTCACAGCAGGATATAGACAACAAAATCAGAAAGAAACTGAGAGACGCCGTGTCACAGCTGGACAAGGCGGAGGCCATGTTGTCTCACCTGGTGTCCGACATCGCTCCCGGTCTGCGCATCACTAAGACCATCGCTTTCCCCAACCTCACGGCTCGTCAGGTGCAACAGGCCATCTCCGGCGACACCCGGCTAACTCAGGTTTCATAACATTCTGTCATCTTTACATACTGACACATAAACATCAAAGAGTCAAAACCATTTTTTATTTGATATTTAAATGATGTGATGATTTTAGACAGAGGTCAATATAGTTCGAGTAAGTCAATCTGGGAACAATTGCACATCATGTTGCACCTTCAAAGCCTCTGAAAAAATTTAAAATTTAGATAAGTATGTCTTAGATCATAACAATTCTATAACAGGTGTTTTAAACTTGTTTTAAGAAATAGTTTAACTTCTACCTGTACATGCACCTAATCTTCCACTTTGCTTGCTTTACGTGTAGCTTATGACATTTGACATTTTATTTTATACATTCACTCATGAGGGTCTGGCGAAATTGTAATCAACACAATCAATGGCTTCCCTATATAAAGATTAAATACATGCACACAGTCTCTCGGCTTTTGAACTGCGGTACACGTCTACTTTCAAACATAACAAAATACCAGATTGGTTGAAATTTTTCGAGAGCTATAGCGACTTAATCCATAGGAGAACAATTCCTAAAGGTTCCAGTGTTTTTTTCCTTTAAGTATTCATTTATTTACGCACAGTATTGCCACCTAAGACTTCTACTGTGGTTACAGCAATGAATCACAGGTGTGGACTAGGCAGGCCGCGCACCATTATTTCATGAAGGAGAGAAAAGAAGTTTGTTCTATTGCTGCCTTAGATGTTTGTGGCGATCATGTTTAAGAGCAGTGAACAGAAAGCTTCAAGTCAAACTGGACAAGTTCTTCACACGTTGTTGACTAGAATTTGTAATATATGGCATGTTCTTGTAATCGGACCACCAGGTTCTTTGACAGTATTTTAAAAAAAAAACCTGCAATACAGTGTGATAAGTAGACTGCGATATGGAAAGTAATTACTGTAATACAAAGTGAATTAGTGTTGCACATGATGAATTATTCTCTAAAATGAAATAATATAAAGGGGATTAAACAAGCACAAGATGGACTAGTCTGTAAATGTCACAGGTCATGTTGGGCTAGGCTGTCAATGCCTACACAAATGACACAATACAAAGTACATTAGTGGATAAAGGGCACAATGTGTCGTGTTTTACATTCTTTCTCAGAGTATCTCGTGTTAAAATATTCCAGAATAATGTGTTACAGTGTGTGATGATTGCATGATTCTGTTACAGGACCTGTGTCGATGTCTAGGAACAACAGACCCCGCCGACATCGCAGGTCTGTGTCTGTGCTGTGACCAGTTGTCTGACCCCAAGACCCCGTGTGACGTCAGTAATCACGTGCTGAGGGAACTCGGACACTGGTGGCAGCGACGTGTGGCTGGGCCTGGACCTGACAGTCACATGACACCTGAGGTGTACAAGACACTGGTAGCTAGGTTAGCACATGGAAATATATTAACAATGACTATAAAACAGTTCCATACAGGATTTAATTTTGAAATTACTGTTGCACTCAGGCTAACATTACAACCCCGAATCATAGGTCTTTGTATCATCAGCATGATTCTGATGCTATTTTGCATCAGTATTGTCATCCCTTCATCGACAATTATAAATGGATATCTCTAACTAGTACAGTAAGTAAAATAGTTACACATATTCTGAACTTGATACTAACAGGATGGGCAGAGGATAATGGCAAGATAAAATCAAAATCAAATCAAAATCAAAACAGACTTTATTGTCTGCCCAGGAGGACAGAAATTTGTCTTTGCTCACATACCCATACAGACATTTAACAAACAGTTAGGAGTAAAAGTGAGGAGTAAAATAGTGTTGATTGCACCAGTCCATTCAAGGCAGTGTATGTTTATCCTAACAACAAACCTTGGGACAAGCCTAAAAGCACTGCTGAACAAAAAGAAACATTTGTTCATCACGGGCAGAACCCACGACAGAAGATTAGTACATAGAAGGACCATGATGCTATCCGTGGGTGGGCAGAGGCTCTACGAGAGCATACTAGTTAGTCCGCTTTCAGTAGTTTGCGGTGGACCAACGAGTGTCGACGAGATGAAAGAGGTCGAGTTAGCTCTCGCCATAAACCCGATGTGTCAGAATGCGCTCGGGTTACATCTTGAGCTCGCTGGAGGGACCTCCAGACGTCGAGTGTTGATGCTTCCGCATGACGCAAGAGATACGCCGAGAAAGATCTTGGGGTCCTAGTGGAGGGCGTACGGCGAACGGAAAGATGTCACATCAGTGCCACAGCAACGTGATGAGGTGGTCGACGAATACGCCGCGAAGCTCCAGAATTTAAGCAGGCGAGGTAGAAGCGGCGCAGAGCGTCGAAGTGGCGGCGATTGACACATCTCGGAGGACTGCAGCCCGACCGTCAGGAAAGTGACTGCCCCGTCGTCCGTAACAGGATGACAGGGAAATAAAGTGTAGCTGGCCTGACTGGAAAGTGTCCGACGGCGGAGGTTGTCATTTATGGCAGTTGGGTGATGGCGTTGCTCGACACCGGCAGTGAGGTGTAACGACGGTCACTGACGAGTGGGCACGAGGCACATACAGACTTACAGCTAAAACAAACTCAGGAGTGGCGGTGGTGGACATGTTTACGGCCAGCGTCTGAGGACGTTCCTATCCTGGTGGTCAAGGACTCTGGTCGATGTGGTCACAAGTGAGCGCAGAGCGCGTGTCGCTTTACTAGGGAAGAACGTCCTTGATCGGATAATGGACTCTACGAAGATGTGGCGCAGGCAGTACAGCAGCCGTGCATGAAGCTCATCTTGAGAAGAATTGTCAACAAAAGGACTGGCTAGGGCCGCTGGCAACACGCCCGTTCCAGGATGCCAATGGGTCTGACGTCCACACCAGCCACTTTCCAGAGGTTAATGCAGACCACCATGCCGAACTGTTTAATTTCAGTCCTTCTTGTGTACCTAGACGATCATTGGTATACTCCAAGATAAAGGACATTCAACTGCGGGAGGCGCCATACCTTCAGGATGACGACAGTGAAGAGGAAACGCCAGGGTGGTATGCTACTCTTCCAAACCATCACCACAGACTCTTGTGACAATGCTGTGGTGCCAGAAGTAACAGTGTCTGTGGTGTCAGATGACAGTACCAGAAATGAGTCCTATCGTGTCCGAACGCGCAGATCGCAGCGACTTACCGCGAGACAGGCAACAAACTCGCACAAAGTGTAGGATGAAACAGTTCGTGCGACGCTATGCCATGGCAATATGAATGCCATGGATATATTTTTTAGTTGCGGTGATCGTGACACCGTAGATGACACGTACGCATTGATCAGTTGTTTATTTTGCTATTGTTCATTTTTCTTTCAACTTTACCGCGGCTGCGTCCAGAAAATGTCATTGACAGAATGACACACGAGGTGATGGCTGACAATAGATGTCAGCACTCACTCTTCTTCAGTCTCTGTTGATTCCTCCTGAGTCCTTGTGCCTTTTTTTAGGATGGTGATGGCTGCTGGCACGAAGGACTCTGGTAGGCAGCTTTCCTTATGCGTGGTACCTTATAGCGCCTGCCTGAGGGCAACAGCTGGAAGCTAGTGTGGAAGGGGTGTTTCAGTCCGAAATGATGTTATGTGCATCACTTCTGACTGCATGAAGGTACAAAGTCAGAAAGTGGCAGCTGTGCTTGACCAATAATTTTATTTGCCTGGTGGATGATTCTGGCCAGCCTTGCCTTGTGTCTTTGACTAGTAGATGACCATACCAGCAGCGATGTGAATGAGAGGATGCTCTCAACAAGAGACTTACACAGTTCTCCAGCACCCCAGAGCTGACGTCGAAGCTGCGAGTCTCCTCAGAAGGTACAGCCTCTGCTGGGCCTTTTTGTAACACTTGGTTCACGTGATCACTAAATGAGGCCTCCCGTCGATCTGTACAAGGTACTAAACACAGCAGCCTCTGCACCTGCTGTCCCTTGATTTGGAGTGGTGGGAGAGAGAGGGTTGTGCCATCTCTTCTTCGTAGGCTCTTCCAAAGGCCATCTCCTCCGTTTTGTCAACGTTTCCGATCCAGAAAAGCTGCGGTCAAACCACTCCTCAGCTCCCCACACAGGCAGGTACTGTGACAGGCTGCTCGTCTTTTCAGGCAGCCACAAGGGCCATGTTCATCTGCATATTTAACAAGTTTGAGAATAGCACTGTTAATACTATCCCGATTTGTATATACAGAGAACAGGATGGGGAAAGCACACATCCCTGAGGGGTACGTGTTGAGGATCTGCTCATCTGACAGAATCATTCCATCCACTGACAAATAAACTCCGTCAGACGAGCTGCTGGACCCTAAGTACCTGTCGGTGGAACTCTGAAACCCACCCTCTGTGGTCGGTCCTTCAGGAATGATCTGATCCATAGAATAGGCAGTGTTGACATCCAGGTCTAGTAGGCGCTGTACAAGAAGGTGTGGCTGGACCGTGTTGAAGGGCGCTGGAAAAGTCCATGAACAGGACCGAACATAGGTGAAAGTGTCCAAGTGTTGTAGGATAGTATTTAAAAGCGTGAGAGTTGCATCAGACACCCCCCTGCGTGGCTTGTAGGCAAACTGCAAAGGATCTCAGGCGATCAGCCATGGTGGGGATTAACAATCTTCCACAACTCTCTCCAAACATTTGGCCACAACAGACGTGAGAGCCACAGGTCGAAAGTCTTTCAAGTTGGTAGGCATGAGCTTCTTTGCACTGGTATTATTGTGGATGTTCTCCACACGCGGGGGACACTATGAGAGTCAAGGGAGAGCTGAAAAAGTCTGGTAAAAACACCACTCAGCTGACTAGCACACTCTTTGAGTATTTTGCCTCTCACGTGGTCAGGTCCAGGGCTTTACGTGGGTTCACATGAGAGAGAATTCTGACAACATCTCCCTCACAGATGGTGGACAGTGGCTGCCGACAGTGAAGAACAGATATTTTCTGCTTCATTGCTGAAGTCTCTCACATCAAACCGCGCGTAGAAAGTGTTCAGCTCATTAACAAATGACACTGGGTCATCACACTTTACTCTTTGTGTCTTGCGTTCTCTACCCATCATGGTGTCCAGGCCTTCCAAGCATCTCTTGCGTTGCCCTCAATTAATTGCTTTTCTACCTTCTTTCTGTATTCCACCCTAGCCGTTCTTGCCTTTGCCCTGAACTCCTTCTCCTTTTCTTTCACTTTCTGTTTGTCTCCCTGAATAAAAGCTATCTTCTTTTCATTGAGACAGTGCTTCAGTCCTTTACCTAGCCATGGTTTGTTATTTGGATAGCTGCAGATCTGCTTGGTAGGGATGACAGACTCTTCACAGAAGGTGATGTAAGAGGTGATTGTGTCTGCCAGACAGTCCAGGTCGTCTCCACAGGTAGTGAAGAACAGATCCCAGTCAGTGACCTCTAGGCAGTCTCTGAGCAGCTCAGTTGCTTCATTTGTCCAGGTCTAATACATAGTGTTGTCGGCTTTTCACGTTTAAGGAGCTGTCTGTATGTGGGTAGCAGATGAACAATGTTGTGGTCCATCTGCCCAGCGGCGCCGGCACTTGGAAACATAAGCGCCGGCACATTACCGAAACACCTGTCTAGAGTTCTGTCGAGGCGGGTTGGGACACGTGACGTATTGATGGAGACAGGGAGCAGTTACTGACATCACAGCGGTTGAAGTCACCGAGCAAAAACACAGGCTGATCAACTGATCTTTTGTCGCTCGATTATATGTGTCTGCAATGTGCTCAGCTGCAAGGTTGAAGTCTGGGCCGGGCACATAGACGAGGACCACAGTGATTTGGCCGAATTCACGAGGTAAATAATGCGGCCTGAAGGACACTGTCAGTATCTCATAATGGGGGGTACTAGTCTGTTCTCGTACTGTGTAGTTCGTGGCCCATTTCTCATTTGCAAGCATACACAAGCCTCCCACTACATGCTTGTTTGTCGCTTGTGCATTCCTGTCAAATCGAATCGTTGTGTATCCTTCAAGTCCGAATGTCTCCTCCTCTGTTAGCCATGTTTCAGTGAAACAGAAGAGGTCACAACGTCGGTAGTCTCCATCGAATTTAATGAGCGCAGAGAGCTCATCCTGTTTGTTGTGGAGAGAGCGCACATTCGACAGGGTGATGGCTGGCAGTGGATGTCGGCACCCTCTCCTCTTCAGTCTGTGTCTGACTCCTCCTCTAGATCCTCTCAGTTTCTTTTTTCTTTGCCCGCCCTGTGTCGGAATGTCACTGAAATTCACAACAGGGGCCTGTGTGGCCTTCTGCCTCAGCGATAGCAGAAAGTTTCGACTGTAGATCAGCATGACTACATGACTACAGCGCCACTCTAACCCATCGAAGTGTGAAAGTCTGCCGTACAGGCACACACACACGCATAGACTACACTGCTCATAGCACGATCATGGCAGATCTATCGCCGATTCAACTAGGTATTGGGATTGTAATAGATCTACTTGGTAGGGACGATACTCAGTCACTGAAGGGAGTGTTATCAGCCAGATAGTCCCGATTGGTCGCACCTGTAGTCCGTTTCAGTCCGTTTCTGACTATCTATAGATCTAACCAACGGTCACAAAATGCACGCGGTATTGGTAAAAAGAATTTCTCCCGTACAGGGACACTCACACGCAGCAATACGGTGCTCCTCACAGTCAGACGTATTGAAGTAACACTTATAACCATTCATGCACAAGCTTGAGTAAGCGAAATTCCCGTAGAATTCAAACACGTCAAAAAACGTAGAGAATGATTGTGAGCCGGGGTCAAGCCACAGAGTAGCGCCCCCTCTGTGTAGTAAAGTGGTTTCAGGAAAGGATAATCCACTACATGTAACACTTTTATACTGTTTTTACAGCAATATTTACTCAAACAATGGGGCTAGATTTTTGTGTGTTTCGTGGAATTTAGAAAAGAATTGGATATAATTAATAGAAATATCAATATCAATAGAAACAAATCAAAGGGTTTGCACAGTAAAGAATTCGTTCGTTAGTTAAATAAACCCTTTAGGTAGTTAAAAATGGTTATATCAATGCAGAAAAAAATGTTATGACTTACAAAGTCATTTTCATTATCTCTAATGTGTTTGTTTATGTGTTGATATAGCATATTACAATATTAAAAACTAAACAGAAATTAGATAAGGAAGAGAAATAGCGATATTACCGCATGCAACAATTCATTTAAGGTAAAGAATAAGCATCTCCTAAATTCGTTAGCGCAAGTTTTTTTCTGAATTCGTTTAAACTGACTTTAAATTATTTGTTGCAGGTTTTGTGGCCCGGCGACTACAGTGACTGTGCCATGCACGTGTCCTCCACGTGTGAGTGTCAAGACCCTGGGTCAGGCCGTGTGGTGGACAGGAGAGTGCTATACTGCTGTAATCACACTCTTCCCGGAGCAACTTCACCTGCTACACACGGCGCCTCCCACACTCTTTGTCACCGGACCGCCCGGTACAGGTAAAACTGTGGTGCTGCTGCTGATGGCCATACAGTGGCTGCGGTGTGGTCACCACGTCTACGTTGTCAGTACGTGGAGGGGAAGTCGTGCAGCGTGCAGCATGCTGTATCACCTGTTGCTGCAGACAGTAAAGACACAACAGTCAGCAGGTGTGTCACCCGGTCAGCCTCACCTTATTCAGTATCGTATTGATTACGATAGTGACGTGGACAAGGCAGTTAAGGACTTGTCAGAAGCGGCGAGCGGAGGGCCGTTGTACGTCATCGTTGATGAAGTAGGAAGTGAGTTCAGGTGAGTTGCACAACGTTTGACATAATCTCTAGCAGCATCGAAAGCCGAAAGTCCAAGGGTCCCATAAAGGTTACCCATATTGATAGAGTCTTCTGACGCATGGGCATCACAATGACACCAAACCAAGGGCCATAACCCCTAATAATGGCAACGACTTTTACCCAATCGTACTACTTTGCGATTGGAATCATGCGAGGCACGCAAAGCCGCCATTTTCAAATTTGTGTTTCTGCACTTTTCACAACAGGAAACCTTCTTCGGAAGTCACATCCAATACTGATACATGTATTCGACTTTTCGATAACAATACATATAATTTATATACTCTAAATTAGCATAGTTATTGAGGTCTTAATTTCAGAAATGTCCAAAGTCAATGCAGAATATCATGATAAGAGAAGAAAGATTAGAGTACACATTAACGCAATAAATGCAAAAGTTTTCCAGATAGAAGAAGAAAATTAGGCTCAGCAGTTCTGAAAGCTTGCAATTTGATAATTCTTTAGCCGTTAGCGATGCAAAGAATTCGGAGCTGTCAGAATTTCCTCAAATAAATTGCGATTACGAAAGTGTAGGTCATGAACTTTACGTTGATCCCGGAATGGTACTGAGAGGTGATCCTTCTCTCCAGTAGAGCTCCAAATCTTTCCGTCCATACTCTTAAAAGCTCGTCTAGGCGAGGTTACTCCATAAACGGGTCAGTACCGCGCAGTATCCAACCTCGATGGACAACTACCCTCTACTTTACTCCAATCTCACTCGGGAGATGTGCACTCGTGACTCAGCATTTCTTTCTTTCTCTGTATCTTGGGCCTGAGTAACTTTCTACAGCTCTGTCTGGCCAAACCTACCGGTGAACAGTGTTCACTAAACACCTTTTCACGTTTTTAACCTATTCCCGTCTAATATTTTCATACATTCAACATACACTTGACATACACGTTTATTCACTGAGCCACCAAAGGGCTAAACACACCACGAAAAAAACAGGAGGCATGGGCTGGTCCGTGACCGTTTACAATTCTTTTCTAATACCTTCTAAAATTCTTCAACATAATTATGTTTCAAACATGTGTTTGATGGTTCCCTTTTCTTAGTTATAAAAGTACAATTTTAAAATTTCCATTTTTTTAAAGGTTGTAGTTAATACCAAACGCTGCAATCAAACCTGGAACTCTTTATATTTAATTTCATGGATTTTATTTATTTTAATAAATGTATGTTGAAGCTTAAATCACTCCTTTTTGAAAGCAATTCAGTTCATACTCATTGTTTCATATATTGTCATGGATCTTTGAACCTTTTCTTTGGGAAAATGTAATTAGTGTTAAGGAAACTGCAGTTTAATTTTAATGGTTTTGTCAATGGATACATGTTTTTGCTTCTTTTACAACTCATAATCAAATAACAAATGTTGCATTAACATGTCAAGAGGAAACATTTTTTATGCATTTAAATGAGTATCAATGAGACAATGCATTTTACATTTTTGTATATTTTAAATTATTTTTTTAATTACCTCGCTTTTTATCCTTATTTTCACTGACATTTCTATTTCAATAAAAGTCAGCAAACGGCAAATCATGTTTTTTTTTAATTTTTGTAACAATTTGCATTTTTATGTCCTTTTCTGCTGCTTCTTACATAATCATTTCAAAACATTCATTATTACAGGGTTATTTTGATGTATTTGATATTTTTGGTATTTTTATTTGGAATTTTTAACATATCATGATTTAAAACAATGTAAATCAGAATATTCTCAAAACCTAAAAATACCAATAATATCCTCAATAATTCAACTGGGATCTATCGGAGAACTACCTGGTTTCTATCTGGTAAAAACCAATATGGGCCCCTTCAGAAAACTGCTCTTTCTCCGAGGCGAACCATACCGATTTGCCATATGGTCCCCGGATACTCGGGACAAAGGGACCATATTCTAAGGCCTTCTTACAATGCTACTAGGGATGTGAGACACAGGTAGATGTCACTCACTTTTAATCTCATAATCACTACTAGCTGCTTTATCAATTAATTTATTAGCATAAATACTTAATCATCATGAAGCCTAATAAAGCTTTTTTTCACGGGGGCAAACTTTAATTATTTTTACATAGGCAGTTACACAAACTGTGTAATAACACGTCATTAGCGTGACGTCATGTAATAACAATGTCACGCACGATACATGAATGTATAAAACACATTCTTGTGACAGAACACAGTGTAACACGTGTAGCGTATTGTCTGTTACAGACCTAGTTTCATGAAAAACCACCTCAACCCTTTCTGTGTGAAACTGTTGTCACGTGTTCCTCGTCTTCACCTGTGGGTGGCAAGTTGTTTCTATGGATACCAACCAGCCGGGTGGCAAGTGGAACATTTAACAAGACCCCTACGCTCTCCACCAGTCGTTGTCAGAGAAGTTGAGCAGGATGTAATGTTCACTTCAGTCATTCCTGTCCGGCCATACAGTGAGCGTAGTATGTCCGACCACACAGACGGCCCGCCAGTCAGACGACTGTATCACCGAGGTCAGGGTCACTCAGGTCACTGGTCAGGGGACTGTGTGACGTGCGGTAGTGAGGTGGCCAGCTTCCTACACAGTCTCCGTCTTGGTGTCACAGGTAGGTGTGGGTATTGTTTAGTGTAATATTATTTACGCTGAACACTTACCTGTGTGACAAATAACAGACAGGTGAGAAACAGTCTTGTACTTAGATAAGAGAGTATGGCAGTCCCGTTTTTCTGTCAGCTTACCTCATCACGCCCCTGTGGGACCCCGGGGTATGCTTGCCTAGCAAGCATTGTAAGAATAGGGTCCCTGCCATCCAGCCAGGCATGTCGTAAGAGGCGACTAAGGTGGACACCTCACCTAGAGGGAAAATAGGTTGTGGTAGGGCTAACAACCCCACCATGTAAAAAAAAATCATGTTACAGAAACTAAAACCAGAGAACTCGTCACAGATGGCGAAGGTAATGAAGCACACCAGGAGACTGGACTAATGACGGACGACAGCCAAACCCGAAAGGGAGCTGGCGCCCCGACAGTTGATTTACTGAAGCCGAGGCAAAAGTTGAGGGTGGGGTGCTGGAACGTCCAGACCTTGTACCAGACTGGCAGGATGCTCCAATTAGTCAAGGAGTTTGACAACTACAACTTGGACATCCTGGGAGTCAGTGAGGTCAGATGGACCGGCACGGGAAAGAGTAGACTAGCGTGAGGACATACCATCTTGTTCTCAGGAAGATCAGACGCTCAGCACTCTGAAGGAGTAGCTCTACTCCTTAACAAGAAAACGGAAAAGGCACTGCTGGAATGGAAGCCTTATGGACCCAGGCTTTTGAGAGCAAGATTCCATTCAAAGTACACCAAGCTGACAGTGCTAGCTTGCTATGCACCAACAAATGACTCTGAGGCAGAAGACAAGGATGCTTTTTACGATCAGCTCCAGGCAGCCTCAGAAAGCGTTCCAGCCCACGACATGTTGCTCATCATCGGCGATCTCAATGCCAAGGTGGGAAGTGATAACACCTGCAGGGAGCATGTCATGGGCAAACATGGAATCGGAACCATCAATGACAACGGAGAGAGACTGGCAGACTTTTGTGAAGAAAACAACCTACTGATTGGAGGCACACTCTTCCCACACAAAGACATCCACAAGGCAACATGGACATCACCAGATGGGATCACAAAGAACCAGATAGACCATGTCATCATCAACCGAAAATGGAGGAGCTCACTTCAAGATGTTAGAGCCTACAGAGGAGCAGACATTGCCATTGACCACACTCTTGTGATAGCCACAGTTTCTCTGAAGCTGCGTCGATCACGAGGAAAACAGGCACGTCAGCAGAGAGTGGACTCCGGCAAACTAAAAAAATCCAGCCACCGAAAGGGCCTTTGCTATGGAAGTAAAGAACAGGTTCCAGGCACTAGGAGACCAACAAGAGATGACCTTAGACGACTTCAATCGAGTCTTACAGGAATCAGGAGAGAAAATACTGGGCTTCCAGCGGAAAAAGAAAGAACAGTGGATCAGAGAAGAGACATGGAAGAAGATAGAAGAGAGAAAGTCAGTCAAACAAAGAATCAACAGCACCAGATCAGAACGCCTGAAAGAACAACTCAGACAAAGATATACAAAACTAAACAAAGAGGTAAAGAGGATGGCAACAACCGACAAAAGAGACCATATAGAGAAACTGGCAGATGAAGCAGAAAATGCAGCAAGTGAAAATGACCTGAAGACAGTGTACAAGATAAACAAACAGCTAAACAACGGGTTTAAGAACAGTGATGTGCCAGTGAAAGACGTGAACGGTAATGTCATCGAGGGAGAGGCAGGAAAACTACAGCGCTGGAGGGAACATTTTGAGTCGGTTCTGAACAGACCAGATCCCCCTCAGCTTGCAGACATCCAGCCAGTAGCTATAGACCTTGACATCTGCACAGACCCACCAAGCCTGGAAGAAGTGACAGCAGCAGTCAAGACAATGAAGAGCGGCAAAGCACCAGGGGCAGATGGAATAACAGCAGAGATGTTGAAAGCAGATATAAATGTGACAGCTCCCAAGCTGACTGAAATCTTCAGGCAAATTTGGGAATCAGGCAGGTCCCTGTTGCGTGGAAGACAGGGCTCATCTTCAAGTTACCCAAGAAAGGAGATCTTGGAGACTGCAATAATTGGAGGGGCATAACACTTCTTTCCCTCACCAGCAAGGTCTTCAGCAAGATTGTTTTGTCAAGACTGACGGCAACTCTTGAGAAAGACCTCCGACCACAGCAAGCAGGATTTCACCCTGGGCGATCCTGCTCCGAACACATCTTCATTCTGCGACAGATTCTGGAGCAGAGCAACGAATGGAACACACCACTGTACATCAATTTCATCGACCTGGAGAAGGCTTTTGACAGCATCCACCGCGAGTCCTTATGGAAGATCCTGAGGCATTACGGAGTCCCTGCAAAAGTTGTTCAGGTCATTGCAATGCTGTACAGCGATTTCAAATCCCAGGTTGTCTGTGACACGGAGCTCACAGACCCATTCAACGTCAGTACCGGGGTGAAGCAGGGCTGCATTCTGTCGCCATTCCTCTTCATCCTGGCCATGGACTGGATCATGAAGACTTCCACCGACAGTGAGAGGAGAGGGATCAGATGGACCATGACTATGACAGCAACAACAGCGCTGGAAGACTTGGACTTTGCTGATGACATTGCCCTGCTGTCACACCGCCACCAAGACATGCAGGAAAAAACAAAGGCCTTCTCAGAAACAGCTGGAAACCTTGGCTTGAAGGTCAGCACAAAGAAAACGAAAAGTATGAGAGTGAACGCCAGAGTCCAAGACAGCATCAAACTAAATGGAGAAGAGATTGAGGAAGTTGACAGTTTCACCTATCTTGGGTCCAAAATGTCAAACACCGGGGATGCGGAGGTGGAGATTCGAACCCGACTGGCGAAAGCCAGCCAGGCCTTCGCCTCACTCAGGAACACATGGAAGGCAAAAAACATCAGCCAGAAGATCAAGCTAAGAATCTTCAAGTCAAATGTGATCAGCACCCTCCTTTACGGATCCGAATCATGGAAGATGACCAAAACCATCAGTAACAAACTTGACGTCTTCCAAAACAGATGCCTCAGGCGCATACTTAACATCTTTTGGCCAAACACCATCACCAACGAAGAACTCCACCGAAGAACTGAAACCGAGTCCATCACCACGCAGGTTCAACGAAGGCGTTGGCGATGGATTGGACATGTGCTCCGCCAGCAGACAGCAGACCTCTCCAGAGTCGCCCTACGATGGACTCCAGACGGCCGAAGAAAACGAGGCCGCCCACAGGAAACTTGGAGAAGAACAGTGGAAAGGGAGATGAAGGGAAAGGGCTGGACATGGGGTCACCTAGAGCGGGTTTCAGCCGATCGACATCGGTGGCGGACTCTGGTTGAGGCCTTATGTGCAACCTGATGCACGAAGAGGAATAGATAGATAGATTACCTCATCACGTTGTGACGTCATTTTTATGTTTACCTATCTGTCACTGTGTATGTGACAGGTAACTCATAGAATAAACTAATTGTAAATGTTCACAGAGAGTGGCACTACAACATCTACAACAGTCTACCCCACCAGCGGCGGCACAACAGCACCCTGTCTACAGTGGAGAGACGTGCTGGTGTTGCACTGGGATGATGGTAGTGACAGCTCGGGTATGGTGAGAGGACTGCAAGAAGCGGGTATCCCAGTGCGGGTGATGAAGGATGACGACATCGATGACGTGGCCACGGCCCGCAGTGACGTGGTGTGGGTGGCGCGAGGAGATCGTGTTCGTGGTCTGGAGAGAAAAGTCGTCGTGTGTCTAGAGGAGACAGTCAGTCCTGAGTACTATCGGAGATTTGTTCCTTTTTATCTCATGTCACGCTGTACGTCACAACTTGTGGTTGTCTTCCCTGACCACGAGCCACCTGAAGATGATGGACAATAACACACCTGTCAACTTGAGAATTCAACAAATTCAACGCAAACATCTGTTAATTGCAAACCTCTTCTAATCGCATCCAGATTTTCTTGCTTATCCAATTCGCTTTTGTCGTCTTGTTTTAGTGGAGTATTTTCTTTGTCTCTCTTTCCTTCTATTGCCGATAGTAACATAAAAAAGAAATGTGTGGCCTGTTTCAACTGAAGTGTAATGGTACAGAGGAACAAAGTTATGTAGTAGCAATGTTGTCATTTTATCTACAAACTAAACATTATATAAAATAGGCAATCTTCCATAGATGTCCTTACCATATTACTTGATATGCAAGTCATACATGGATGTGTTACTGCTAACAGAAGCTGCTAAGAGTATCATGGGTTTCTAAACCTTCTAAGGATGACCTTCTCTTCCTGCCACAGCCAATCCCACCTTAGGCAAAAGAAGAGACATGCCTGTCCAATCCTCAATGTTGACATTTGGCGTGTTATTATTTTTAGTGTATATGTTGATATTTATTTGTAAAAACTGTTATTAAAATAATGATATTTAGTTGTAAAACTAAGCAATTATAAACCTTGTCTTGAGTGTGCAGCCGTCTTCTTTCTGCTTACTTGCAAGACATAGCCCAAGTCCTGTCCGATCCTTGCTTCAAGGCAACTTGTTCTCCACACGTAAAGATCGCAAACTCCGCCAAGTTCGGTTCCGTGTGAGAATAGTCTAAAAATAACTTTATTTATGCAGGTGACTGCAGGACTGGTATTGCACCTGCTACCTAACGTGAAATGTTGGTGCTGTTCGTCACGTAATCAAAAGGAAGTCATTGCTTAATGGAGTATCACTTGACCCTCTGCTTTAAACTGCTTTAAACTGCTTGCTAGAGCATTATCGCCTAACGGTTTTTTCAGCTGCTTACCTCGGCCTGTGCCTACAAATATCCCCGAATATCATTGACGGGGTATACAGACGTCTGCCGGCTTTGTCAGGGCAGGTAGAGGCGGCGGACAGACAAGGTTGGGTTGAGGTGACCCATTACTTTCGCTACCCGACAGAAAAGAATCTAGGAACCTTCACCTTTTCTCACTTTCTATATAATGATTTCTTTCTCCAACAAAGAAAAACAGACAAACATCTCGCACATTGTTTACGTGCTTACAAGCCTTCTTTTGACAGCAACCTTTAATCCTGCCTGGTAAAGCGTGTCGAGAATAAGCTACTTCAGTGTGGTCCCTGATACACAAAGTTGAATGTTTAAAGGTGAAATTCAACCCCCTATCAACATGCACAGGCGCAGTTTATGTGCAGGACAGCTTGTAAAATGGTGGCTGGGGAGGCGAGAGAAAAACAAACTTTATCAAGTATAAGTGGTACAACAAACATTAAACATGATTTTTACAAACTTCTTTCTATTTAAACACTAAGTGGCTCTAAGGGTCACACAAACGAGGGTGTGATGGCCCGTCCCTAGAAGGCGGCGCTAAAGTTCAATATCTGTCCCTAGAGGCGTCGTCTTTTCTTTGATATTGGTGGCTAATATATATTTGTAGACTCAGGGAGCATCAGTCCCCAGCCACTGTAGCTGTGTGGTAAGTACAGCACCGTGTGTGAGCGCTGCTAGACACTGACATTGTGACTACACTAGTAACACTTCTAACGAGTCTCCCTATAAAGCTGACTACTGACTGAGAATGTCAAGGAGACAGTGCATATCACCGCATATCTAATTTTGATTAATTTCAGGTCTTACTAAATAATTCCTCTTGACACGAAACATCCAATTGTTTGCACTGAATCTCAGGAAAGAACTGGTTCCACAACTGTCGTAGTTGTAGAGGTTGTAGCTACAATGACACAATACAATAACCAACTTTATTTGTCCCAATGGGCAATTTAAGTGGGAGGTTTGCTGTGTTTTATTATATAAAAAAATTACAATTACGATGCAGTGGAACAGAGATGTTAACATTAACAAGAGCAGTGAGAGATATGGGCAAGACATTCCCAGGCACACCTACACCTCACACACACACACACACCGCTGGTAGTTCATCTGTGATTGAGTAGCTGGACTGTAGATGGCACAAAAGATTTCAGATGCCTATTGCTTTTGCATACTGGCATGGCATAGCTTTTACCTGAATTTAATAATACAAATTCTCCCGCTAGCACATGTTCAGGTGTTGACAGAATGCGGGAAGCTTCCCTTACTGGTTGTTGATCACAGAAGGAAGTCAAGATAAGTCACGATAAGCTCTGTGTATGGCGTCACGTGACATGTTGACGACGGTGAAAGTTTATGTTGTCTCTAAGGGAGCAGACTTCACAGTCAGTGTCTTCTGAACGTCTGACCATGTCTAACCCTTTATACCGCAATCGCTGAATGTTGAGTTTATTTCTACTGTGGAAGGAAGGTTGGTGGACTTTACATACTAGTAAAGGTGATGCGGTCATGTGATAAAGTTGTTTATGTTCGTACAACTGACGGATGACAGCGAGATAAGAAAGGACAAGAGCCGTGAATCGATTCAAAAGCAAACAGAGGTGTTGAAAGAAGTGAATGTTACATTATCAGCATGGTTCCAAATTAGAAGAGAACGCAGGCAGGAGGACCAAATCTTAGCTTATTTATTCATTCTGTCCGAAGAAATTCTTGGATCCTGCGCTGTACAAACATATTAACTTGTGTTTTATAGGTGTACGTATACAGGTAGTGTAAACATATATTCAATTGTGTTGTATAGAAGTCGTATACAAGTATTATTACATTTAACCACGTGACGTCCTTTTACACGTGACAATTACAATGTGAACAATAAACATCTAGCTATAACTAGTGCTGCTTATGTTTGGTATCTCAGTTGTCTACCATCGTCGAGCACAGAAGACATAACAGCCTGTGTATGTCCTGTCCTGACAAAGACCGCAGACGACAGTCGCTGAGGGGACACCACTGTCAGCCATGTCTGGTCCCCCACCGTCGGCACCACAACAGGTGAGACAAGGAGGAGTGTAGTCAACTCATGCAGGTCTCTAATATCTGTTAGGAGAGAGGTGAGGCAAGGATAGGTCACAGAGGTCACCACTTGCATTAGCGGTAAAACAAATATTTTTGACAAATTTTAACAGCTGAGCTTAAGAAGTAGTGTCGTCGGCAATGTCATCGTTAATATTGTAGTTAGTCATCAATGATTCTAGCAAGATATTCAGTTTTGTTTTTCCATGACTGTTTCGTTTCTGGCGAGGCTTCTTTAATGAAAAATGTACAAACAATATAAACACAGCGGCCACAAAACGTCGAATCTTTTCTGGCAGACATTGCTCATGCGTGTGTGTGTGTGTGGACGTGTTGATTAGAATAGAGATAAGAAAACAGTGTTTGCTAGGTGCCTGGTGTGAAGTGGAGTATAACTGTTTCAGCTCTACCAATCATTGATGTTAATCTTCAAGAGATCATCAATCTTGATTTGCTTTCTTTACTTTTCTACATTCTCACTCATTCTCGTTTTAACATTTTCTACAATGATCTACTCTTTTCTACTTCTTATTTTAAGATACGTATCGTTATTAACAATTTTTAAAATGCTTGAATATCATCATCCCATGTGCATTTTCATCAAACTTGCTGTGTATATAGAGTTCAGTCTCTGATGGTACCGCATAAAAATATTACAGGAAAAGAGCATGAAAGGAGGTGGTAGAGGAGGAAGTTGTGGAGGTGGTGGCCGGGTCAAAGTTTACCTACATGCCGTGACCGATGAGCAGGCTGCACTACTTAAAAATACAGGTGAGTTGTGTTTTCAAGTTGTGTTTTTCTCTGAGAAATATCTACAGCCATAGATGTGTATCGCGGAAGTGTATACCATACGTATCACGGCTGAAGCACCAACTTCGTTTTGATTTTTTTGCTTAATTTCGTCGAATGCATTTTAGAAGCAAAAAAAAAAAAAACAAATCTATTAACTACATATTACAAAATGTGTGTAGTGGGTGTTTATTTTAATGTAATTATTAAAATGGCGCGCGCCTTCTTATTCCGACCTGTTTGAGTTAAATGTCAGAAATTTCATCAAATTAAAATCAAATAAATATTTAATAAAGTGCTTCTGTATATTTGCATCAATCTGCCCTGCGTTTTTCGCATTACTTGGTGTGACTGCCTGAATAGTTGTATGAAATTCCATTTCCTTAAACCAATGTAACTCGAAAACGGGGAGCCGAGCTCCCGTGAGTTCTCACTCATCCACACGGACTTGAGTTTATATCTAGAAGTACACATCTGCACACACCTGTACGCACCTGTACACACCAGTACACATATGTACACACCAGTACACACTTGTACACACAGGCGACTACGACCGACAACTTGCATTCTTGAAAAATGCAGCTGACAAGGCCCCCAACTCACGCCTGTCTCGGGTGATTGTATAAAGTACCTTGAATAACTGTCTTTGACAGATGGTCGAGCAGGGTTGTATGGCCTAACCGACCTGCCTATGTCGTTGAATGCATCGAGTATGGGGTCCCTGGTGTTCTACGAGGGAGGTAACTATACTGTGTCATTGCCATATTCTGTCGAAAACTCAGGCAGTAGGTGGCGCTCTTAACGGACGCTTCCATTTGGCTTTTCGGGAGCACTGCGCTCGTTAAGCTCTTCTACACGAGGGCCAGACCCTATTCAATGATGAATGTTTGTATCACATGCCATAGGACTTGGTACTAGACTCTCTCAAAAACTTTTTTAAAGTCTGCTGTTTTGATGGAGGTCACTCTGGTGAAGGATATGCATCTACGAGGACTATACTATGCTCCTACTTGCTCTGTCGTCAGCCTGTTCTCCTGCTAGAAGTTTTTCAGCCATGGCGCTGATGCGATTCCGTATTGCTCTTGTCATGATTTTGCATGGTTGGATGATTAGATCGCTTCCTTTTGTGTGTTTCCAAACACTGCAGCAAAACAGTTAGGGACTTTGTTGTTTGATCTTCACCTTCATTTAGCAGGTCACCTCTTCCCATTGGTCTGGCAATTACATAGCTGTCTTTCTTCTTCACTGATTATTTTTAAGGATGCTAGCATCCCTCTTTAGCTGGGAATTATACTATTCTTTGCAACATTTGTTCATCGGTTGAGTAAAGCGGTGCTTTCTGTAATAAAGCGGCCATTGCTGTATTCGATTGTCAGGGTCTTCTGTTGTTCTATCTTGTGAAGTGTTCACTCAAAAGCTCTCCATCCTCGAGGAATAATATATAAAAGTTAAATAGAAGGCAAAAAAAGAAGAGTTAAGAAGATACTATTTCGGTATAACTAAGCTGACTGTTACTAGTTCGTAGAGAACAGGGTCTAACAACAACAACATCAACAACAACAGCAACAGCAGCAACAGCAGCAGCAACAATAATAATAATAATGATGATGATGTATTAGTAGTGGTAGTAGCATGATAACAGAGGTGGGGAGAAGAAGGAAGATGTTTACGGCATTATTCTTTTCAATATATTACGAGAATAAAAAAAAACCAAACAGTTACCTTCATTAATCACTTACATTTCGGCTCACAAAATACAGTTTGAAAATCAACTTTTTGTGAGATTTGTATGTAAAGATACATGTATAGAACAATAATCTTTTTTTTTTTAAACAGAAAATACGTGTTCACTTGACGAGGTGAGGAAAAAGTCAGGTGCTGACATAAACTTTGATCCTAACCCCTCACCTGTGCCAGGTATGAAAATTATCCTCATACGCGGTGTTCCATCTCAGTTGGAGGAAGCAGTCAAGCTCATTAATCAAATGTTTGATTCAAAGGTTTGTCTGTTTCAGATTTGCTTGACTTTAAAACTAACTGAATTAATGTAAATCAAAACTACAGTAGGATGCATTAGAGCATTCTGATTTATACAAGTTTAAGCAAAAGCGCTACACAACGACCATACCAGGTGCTCAACATTATCACTAGCAATTAGTAGGATTTTTTTTCCCGCAGACTTAAAGAGTTTGCTATAAAAATGCACAAAAAATGGTTTATCAAGCTAGCAGTTGAAATTAACTGACTTGTACGTAGTAAGTCTCGCCTTCAATTTGTTCTGTTAAATTTATTTGCTACAGTTAACATTATCAGAACAAGCCCAGACATTCTGGCTCCAGTGGGTTGAGGCCGCGTTCCCTGACCTCGACTCACGCGCCTACTTCCTGCCTCCTGTCTACTTCAACCGCGTGCCCATGACTAGACAGGTGACCCCTAGTGCGGAAGTTCTGGTCCTTCCGTCAGCCCTTGGACATGACAGTCAGTCCAGCCAACCAACGATGACTTCATCCACTACTGAATCCTTCAGTCGTACGCCTCTTCATGTAAATGAGAGTGATACCAGAGGTGATGCAGCCATACAGCGAGTTCTCTACTGTTTCAAGAAAATGTTTGAAGAGAACAGAGAAGTTTTAGTTGGAATCAGTCAGATATTTTTTGGTCAATACCTGGGTGAACCTTCTTATGCACCTGCAGTTGCCCAACTCCCCATCGCCGCCAACCTTCCTTCTGCTCTGCCTCGGAACTGGAAACAAGGAACGTTTGATGTGCTTCTTATTCACCGAGATTATGGCTTTATTATCTGTGAGGTGAAGACCTTCGGTGACAATACACAAACACTGAATATGTCACAGCAGGATATAGACAACAAAATCAGAAAGAAACTGAGAGACGCCGTGTCACAGCTGGACAAGCGGAGGCCATTGTTGTTCTCACTGGTGTTCCCGACATCGCTCCCCTGGTCTGCGCACACTAAGACCATCGCTTTCCCCAACCTCACGGCTCGTCAGGTGCAACAGGCCATCTCCGGCGACACCGGCTAACTCAGGTTTCATAACATTCTTTCATCTTTACATACTGACACAAAAACATCAAGAGTCAAAACCATTTTTTTATTTGATATTTAAATGATGTGATTGATTTTAGACACGAGGTCAATATAGTTCGAGTAAAGTCAATCTGGAACAATTTGCACATCATGTTGCACCTCAAAAGCCTCTGAAAAAAATTTAAATTTACATAAGTATGTCTTAGATCATAACAATCTATAACAGGTGTTTTAAACTTGTTTTAAGAAATAGTTTAACTTCTACCTGTACATGCACCTAATCTTCCACTTTGCTTGCTTTACGTGTAGCTTATGACATTTGACATTTTATTTTATACATTCACCCATGAGGGTCTGGCGAAATTGTAATCAACACAATCAATGGCCTCCCTATATAAAGATTAAATACATGCACACAGTCTCTCGTCTTTTGAACTGCGGTACACGTCTACTTTCAAACATAACAAAATACCAGATTGGTTGAAATTTTTCGGGAGCTATAGCGACTTAATCCATAGGAGAACAATTCCTAAAGGTCCCAGTGTTTTTTTCCTTTAAGTATTCATTTATTTACGCACAGTATTGCCACCTAAGACTTCTACTGCGGTTACAGCAATGAATCACAGGTGTGGACTAGGCAGGCCGCGCACCATTATTTCATGAAGGAGAGAAAAGAAGTTTGTTCTATTGCTGCCTTAGATGTTTGTGGCGATCATGCTTAAGAGCAGTGAACAGAAAGCTTCAAGTCAAACTGGACAAGTTCTTCACACGTTGTTGACTGGAATTTGTAATATATGGCATGTTCTTGTAATCGGACCACCAGGTTCTTCGACAGTATTTTAAAAAAAAACAACCTGCAATACAGTGCGATAAGTAGACTGCGATATGAAAAGTAATTACTGTAATACAAAGTGAATTAGTGTTGCACATGATGAATTATTCTCTAAAATGAAATAATATAAAGGGGATTAAAATAAGCACAAGATGGACTAGTCTGTAAATGTCACAGGTCATGGTGGGCTAGGCTGTCAATGTCTACACAAATGACACAATACAAAGTACATTAGTCGAAAAAGGGCACAATGTGTCGTGTTTTACATTCTTTCTCAGAGTATTGCCTGCTAATATATTCCAGAATAATGTGCTACAGTGTGTGATGATTGCATGATTCTGTTACAGGACCTGTGTCGATGTCTGGGAACAGCAGACCCCGCCGACATCGCTAGTCTGTGTCTGTGCTGTGATCAGTTGTCTGACCCCGAGACCCCGTGTGACGTCAGTAGTCACGTGCTGAGGGAACTCGGACACTGGTGGCAGCGACGTGTGGCTGGGGCTGGACCTGACAGTCACATGAAACCTGGGGTGTACAAGACACTTGCAGCCCGGTTAGCACATGGAAATATATTAACAATGACTATAAAACAGTTCCATACAGGATTTAATTTTGAAATTACTGTTGCACTCAGGCTAACATTACGACCCCGAATCATAAGTCTTTGTATCATCAGCATGATTCTGATGCTATTTTGCATCAGTATTGTCATCCCTTCATCGACAATTATAAGTGGATATCTCTAACTAGTACAGTAAGTAAAATAGTTACACATATTCTGAACTTGATACTAACAGGATGGGCAGAGGATAATGGCAAGATAACTGTGTAGCAAATTGGTTTCAGGGAAGGATAATCCACTACATGTAACACTTTTATACTGTTTTTACAGCAATATTTACTCAAACAATGGGGCTAGATGTTTGTGTGTTTTGTGGAATTTAGAAAAGAATTTGATATAATTAATGGAAATATCAATATCAATAGAAACAAATCAAAGGGTTTGCACAGTAATGAATTCGTTCGTTAGTTAAATAAACCCTTTAGGTAGTTAAAAATGGTTATATCAATGCAGAAAAAAAATGTTAGACTTACAAGTCATTTCATTATCTCTAATGTGTTTGTATGTGTTGATTATAGCATATTACAATATAAAAACTAAACAGAAATTAGATGAGAAGAGAAATAGCGATATTACCGCATTTGCAACAATTCATTAAGGTAAAGAATAAGCATCTCCTAAATTCGTTAGCGCAAGTTTTTTCTGAATTTCGTTTAAACTGACTTTAATTATTTGTTGGCAGTTTTGTGGCCCGGCGACTACAGTGACTGTGCCATGCACGTGTCCTCCACGTGTGAGTGTCAAGACCCTGGGTCAGGCCGTGTGTGGACAGGAGAGTGCTATCTGCTGTAATCACACTCTTCCGAGCAAGTTCACCTGCTACACACGGCGCCTCCCAGAGTCTATGTCACCGGACCGCCCGGTACAGGTAAAACTGTGGTGCTGCTGCTGATGGCCATACAGTGGCTGCGGTGTGGTCACCACGTCTACGTTGTCAGTACGTGGAGGGGAAGTCGTGCAGCCTGCAGCATGTTGTATCACCTGTTGCTGCAGACAGTAAAGACACAACAGTCAGCAGGTGTGTCACCCGGTCAGCCTCACCTCCTGCTGTATGATCTTGTCTACGATGATGACATGAAAGTGGCAGTCAACGACTTGTCACAGGCAGCGACAGGAGGGTCGTTGTACGTCATCGCTGATGAAGTAGGGAGTGAGTGGAGGTGAGTTGTACAGCGTGTGATGCGATGATAGACACACAGGTAGATGGCACTTGCTTTTAATCTCATAATCAGAACTAGCGGCTTAACAGGTGATAATTACTTAATCATTGGGATACATAATGTAGGTGTCAAGATGCGAAAGTAGATTTATTGTTTCATCAGTTACATGTCACTTATTGACAATACCTTCGACGATACACATTTTAAGCACGCATGTTAGTGACAGTACACTGTGTATAAGTGTAGTGACATCCTCTGTTACAGACCTAGCTTCATGAAAAACAGTTTCAAGCCTTTCTGTTATCAGCTGCTGACACGAATTCCTCGTCTCCATCTTTGGGCGGCAAGTTCTTTCCATGGATACGAACCCGCCGGCTGGCAAGCGGAAAATTTAACCCGACCACTCCGGTCTCCCCCGGTTGTCTTCAGAAAGGTCAAGCAGGACGAGATGTTCACGTCAAACATTCCTGTCCACCCGTACAGTGAGCGAGGTGTGGCCGACCACACAGACGGCCCGCCAGTCATACGACTGTATCACCGCGGTGAGGGTCACTCAGGTGACTGGCCAGGTGACTGTGTCACGTGTGGTCGTGAGGTGGCCAGCTTCCTACACAGTCTCCGTGTTGGTGTTACAGGTAGGTGTGTGTATTGTGTAGTGTAACGTTGTTTACAGTTAAACACTTACCTGTGTGATAAATAACGAACGCGTGAGAAACAATAAATAAGACAGTGTAGTAGTTATGTCTTTACGTCTTACATTGTTTATGTTTACCTGTCTCTTAATATAACAGAAAGTGGAACAACATCTACCACGGTTACTCCCACCAGCGGCGGCACAACACAACCCTGTCTACAGTGGAGAGACGTGCTGGTGTTGTACTGGGATGATGGAAGAGACAACGTGGGTGTGGTCACAGGACTGCAAGAAGCGGGTATCCCAGTGCGGGTGATGAAGGATGCTGACATCGAGGACGTGGCCACGGCCCGCAGTCACGTGGTGTGGGTGGCGCGAGGAGATCGTGTTCGTGGTCTGGAGAGAAAAGTCGTCGTGTGTCTAGAGGAGGCAGTCACACCTGGGTTGTTGTACGACCGGAGATCTGTCCCTTTTTATCTCATGTCCCGCTGTACGTCACAACTTGTGATTGTCTCCTCTGACCTGGAGCCAGCTGAAGATGACTGACACTGACACACCTGCCACCTGGTGTAGTCTTGTATCTGTCTCTCTGTCTCATCACACTTTACCAGATGATGTCATATTCATGCTCCCACTGTGTCCTCAAGCTTTCTTTAGTTCCACAGACACAAAGACCTGTCTATCTGCTTCTTGTTTGTCGTATTGGCGGGGTTTGGGCTTATTTTATTTCTGAGAATCAACATAATATTACATAAACACTCTTGCAGACAACTGCAATTATCCGCAGATTAAACTTCAAATATACTAAGGACGGATTTCATTCTTATAAACAAAGAGTGGGGAAATACTTTCATACCAAAGTCACTTATGCCATCACACATTTTAAAAAAAAAACATCTAACAGTCACCTTGCCGTATATTGCATAAAGAAGATTTCTCGAGCAAGGTTTAGCGTTTAGGTTACGGCACTGATACATTCACAGACAAAGGGAATCTACCACCTTCGCCATATGTCAACGAGTTTGGTGTCCTTGTTGTGACTCCTAAACATCTCATTGCGAAGGAGTGAGCCTTCTCCATGCTATTATTACTGTTGCACAGATCCCACATTTCAAACTCATACAAAAATATTGTTGCATAACAGTTTGAGAATACTTATATTTTCCCTCTTTGTGATGAGTGTCTCCACTTAGCAGGTAGTACGCAAAGAAAATTTACAGCTACTTTCAACGCTCCAAGACCATATACACGCACACACACACACGCACGAAAAGCAAGAATTATCTCACTTGAAAGACACAACTGCTACACAACAAGGGGGTTAGATGGTGATTTGTGTTGCCGTGGAAAGGTTGTCATTAACTAAAATAAGAGTTTTGTGTTAGAATACTGTTAATATTTTTGCACAGCTTTGTTTATGTTCGTGCGGGTGTGTGTGTGTGTATCGCAAGTCTCATGTTGTGAACATAGAGGAGTGTCATGTGTAGGGTGACGTACAAAACATTCTCACACATTTGTGAATGACTGAAAAACGTTACAAAGTCCGTAGTCAGTAGAAAAAATGACTGAAAATATTGGTCATTCACAATTTGGCTTCTATTCATCATTAAAATTCAGCAAAATATCTAAACAGTTTTATTTTTATATCACTCTCAGCAATGAAAGGGAGGAGAGATCAAGAAAATCTACCATCAAGCAAGAAACCGAGAAAGGTCGTGTAAAAAATATGTGCTAAACACACTTGCAATGTGGGTGTCACATTGAGTCTCCTTTGTAAATCCCATTGTAAGTCATCGATGACATCCAGAATGTCAGGTCGTCGAAATCTTTGATACAATGCTAAGTCAAGTCATGAATCGATCGGAGTAGATCGATCGCGAAATAATTCCTGAATTTTACTTTTTATATCCAAATGTTAAATTTTACAGCCTCTGCTGCTCCACCAAAAAACATGTCTTGAGAAAATATCCCATTTATACAAAGTTATTGTTAAGGTTGCGACAAGTAATGTCACTGGTCTAACTTATGTTCATGTTGAATCACTTCACTTCAGAGTTTTTCTCTGCCAAGTCTCTTTGACAGACCAAACGCTCTCGTGTCTCGCGACGGAAAGAATCGACTAGAACCAACAACATTGGTTGCTTTGTAACTTGTCATTGTAGGGGGTGACCCCTACTGACCCCCATACGTTGCGCCACACAGCGTCAGTCAACGGCACTGTACCACGTGACTGCACGTGCAGGGACAGCCCGTGAATGTGGGGCCTGATACTTTAGGGTTTGACACATTGAATTTAGCACAACACGAGTTGAACATGGGGGTTGACACAGACTGAGCATGGGCTTGCTACAAGATCAGATAATGGTGAACAAGATATGCGGCTTTATGGCGGCTGACATTTGGGATTGATACGAGCTTAAAGTTTGTAATTCATTGTATTCGAGTAGGCCGCCTAAGACGAGATATTGTGAAAGGAAAAGTTGTGTGCAGGGAAATATCTATCTTTACTATTGAATCATGTAATGTTTCAAAGTGTTATCTTAACGAAGATTTATGTGGACTTAGTCATAACATCTACATACAACACACGAAACATTTGTTTGTATTGAATTTCAGGAAAGAACTAGTTGCACAACTGTCGTATTTGTAGAGGTTGGGGCTACAATATCATGATAAGCTCTGTGTAAGGTGTCACGTGACCATGTTGACGACGGGGAAAGTTTAATAAGACAAAACGTAAGTGGTTAATTGTGGTAATTACTTTTTGTAATGCTCCTAATAGCTTGAAATGTAAATCATGCAGTAAGCATGTTCATTCTTTTCATCATTCAAGATATCTACCTAGTGGTATTGTTACTTCTTTTGGTTATACTCTGTTCTCTACAAACTACTTACAATCAGTCTCTTTATACTAAATATTAGCCTCTTTACTCTTCTTTTGTTGGCGTTCTATTTAATTTTTGTATATTATTCCTCGACGTAGGAGTGACCCTTCTATGAACGCTTAACAGCAAGGTAGGTCAGCAAAGGACCCCAGTGATCGAAAACAGCAATGGCTGTCAACTCCGGGGAATGAGCATGCGAAGATGGTCAGAGGTTGCGATTGCCGTTGTCTCAGGTTAATCACACTCTCGACACCTCTACCCACTCACGCCCCACACTTACACTAAATTGCTAATTACACTTTACTTGACTAAGAGCCCCCAGCGTACCTGCCCAATAACAAAACAAGACAATTTAGTGTAGTCAAGAAGCTATTACTATTTAAAAGTTTTACAAATCAATTTACAATGTAATACCATTCCAAACATGACTGTTCTCTAAGTGCCCCGTTACTTTCTCTATATCTAGTCCAGGTAGCGTAAGCCACTGACTACCATAACTACCATAACTACTACACACAGCACACTACACATAACACACAGTCGCCACTTATCTCTAGTTATCATATGAAATTATGTCAGACAACACCAATGTACGATGAGCAAATTCTGCAAAGACCAGTACCATTTCCAACTAAAGATAGGCGCTAGCATTTTTCAAAATATCGGCTTTCACAAGAAGCAGCAATGACTGACCTCTGTTTGTTCCGAGGCTAATTCTACAACTGTTAAACAATATGAAGGGCTGCATAAAGTTAATTGCGACAGGCAAAATAACTCAAGGCCTTCAACTGATGACAGGTAAAGGTAAAATAAACACAGCACAGACGATGTTAAACTACAAGTAGGTGACATTAGACAGCTCCGTAAGCTTCGCCTCTGTAGTGCAAAGTCTGAAAAATCACAGTTGGTGTGTTCAAAACTCGGTGTGGTTTTTTTTTTCTTTTTTATGTTTTGCTTTGGGATGTTTTCGTTCTCTAATATATCAATTTTCTGTCAATCTTTCACGAAAACCTATTGATTTCCAAGCGAAGCCATATAATCAAGTTGTTACAACAGAACGTTTGTTTGACATGATCGACTATGTTCAATCCTAGGTGGCGCTAATTTTTATGTATGTTGTTTTTTGTTTGTTGTTGGTTTTTTTTGTTTATTCTTTCCCTAGTATGAACAATTCTATGTCAACGATTTCATAAAGGCACACTACTATATACACAGCAATCTTAGAGGTGGGGGGGGGGATGGATTATTGTTTCAAAGAGGGAAAGATTAACTGTCTATCATCAAAACCTACGTGAGACGATGGCCTACAGGATATACTGGTCATGCTGCTCTGCTTTATAACAAATTTTCTCTGCCCTCTACAAGCGAATGTGAGCTGAAGAATCTCTTCTCCTCCAACTAAGGACAGACATAGGGATTGGGAGAAGCAAACCACGGAGAGCTGGTATGAATGGCACAGTGTTAGTGCCAGCTGCAACTGTCGTGCTGTTCAGCCAAAGTTTGTGTGTCAACTATTTCATCGCAAGAAAGTTTATATGGTTAAGGGGGGATTATATATATAGGCATAAATATATATAAATATATATAGATATAAGTATGTGTGCGTCAGGGGTATTAGAAAAAATATATATAAGCTGATGTCTGTTTGTGTATGTAGTGGGGTTTACATATATATATATACACAAGAGCGCCACCTACTGCCTGAGTTTTGGGGAGAGTCAAGTCTGTCAGAAGGAGCTTTAATTGTCGGCGCTGTGCTAATTGAATGTCTGCAGGCGGTAATTGTGTTCGAGAAGAGATTCCATGAAACTGAGTACGTGACACTTAGCACGTGACACTGAGTACGTGACATTAAGTACGTGACACTGACTACACGAGACTGAGTACTTGTCTTACTTCCTTGTAATGATGACGATGTGGATGATGTGTGCGTGTGGGTGTGTCGGTGTGGAAGGTCTGGCATTCAAATGGAGACCGTTGATCAGCCACAAAGCCAGCACTTAAACACACGCACACCTACACACGCTCTCACTCACTCACGCACGTATGCACTTAAGCATTTACGCACGCAGTCATGCACGCGCTCACTCACATGCAAACTCAGATAAATTTACACAGACTGCGAACACACCAAAAAAAAAAAAAAAAAACGGAAAATCATTCACGTGAGCAGCTGTAACATCGAGAGAGAGACTCACAGCCAAGATCCGAACCCTCAACATGTTGACACTTGTGCAGACATCCGCTCCAACTATTAAAAACCAAAGATTTTCACAGAAAATAGAGGAATGTTATATGTCTTCTGCTGTTTATAATCAAAGCTCAAATTAAAGAAATATTTCATGGAGATGTAGATATTTGTGTAGGTCCTCGCACGTTGCTCATAGTGTTTGATACTTCTGATCTGCTACCCTTTCCCCCGATAACATCTTCTAGCAGTCTGGCATGTGTAGGTGTCAGATGATCAGTGACTGGTCACAAGAGAGAATGAATAATTGAAAACAAATCCTCGAGAGCAAGTCTGCACTATCAACACTTCCCAGGGTCAAGTTTCAAGACAAATATCGAGGACAGACATCTAGGTTTCATTTAAAAAACAACTTAGTTTAACTCCTTCAAAGTTCAAGATTTTCACATTCAAGGACCGCAGACTTGGGAGACTGTGCACAGTGGTGGGCAGCTTTCACAGTCTAGTCATCACTTGATCTCAAGTTGTCCTGTTTGTGACCTCATTTCTCACTGAGCTCGTTGTTCCTCGTAAAGACCGGAAGAGAAAGAGGAAGTCAAACGCAGCTCGTGGACTGTAGCAACACGACTGGGAGTCTGTAGTTTGTTAGAGAATAAACTGTGACTAGACTTTAGGTTTGAATGTAACAGTCTGTGTTTATAAAAGAAAACAAACGAGGAACACGATATTCACATCAGCAAACCAATTTAATACATGATGACTCACAAAGACAACAGTAACATTTCAGTAACACCAGATAACAAATTATTTCACGATGTTGATGTGATATCTTAGAAGAAATGAAATGTGTAATTAGCAATACTGTACCAACGGTGCTTGCGGTTTGCGTGGGTGTGTGGGAGGGTATATAGAGGTTGAGTGAGAGAGCGAGCGCTGATTGGAAAAAATAAAACGAACTGTTTGCCGATTTCACAAGCTTATTTCTTCTCCTATTAAGCAATATTTTAGAAATTATACACGATGAGTCAGGGTTGAATATTTGAAAGACAATCCACCAGGGTCAACCAACAGGCAAGTCCTTTCGGTAAGAATTCCAGTCGCGAGGCAGACTAGGTTTAAAATTAAACGAGTTACCGGATGCGAGGTCATGCCCCTCCCTTCCTGCTCAACGTCAGCCAATAGAAATTCTCTCTTCCCGCTGAGTCAGCCGAGATGTAGTCAGTATCACACAGTAGAAAGTTTGCTGTCAGATGAGGTGGCGCTGTGTGTGACAGGATGTCATTGTAGAACCCAAAGTGCCAAAGCTTTTCTTCAGAAATGTTCCTGTTCGTGCTCACCGAGACCATTGACACCTGATGTACTTAGTGACACCGATGACAAATTTCAAGTACGTTGCTTGCTTCTCGTTTTTTCGTAATAATTGTGTAAAATACGCTGCTTTCCTTTTTTCCAGCATTTTTTTTCTTCACGTCTTCCTTATCGTAAGGCATGTTTGTGAGTTTGGCATGACTACATTTTTCTTGGACCTTAACCAGAAGAATGTATCAGTGTTCTGTGTGTTGATGGTTTGTCGTCTCTCTGCTCAACAGACGGCAAAGTGTAATACTAAGACAGCGAAACTTACAGTCCATTCGCATGGCACGAGGTGAATACTATTCAACAGAAATCAACACAACATCACAACAACATACAGCAATCGTTATTTACAGTAATTCACGAAACACTTCTGAAACTATAAACACTGTGCATCAACAGTATTCGTAATTCGTATGAGTTGCTGTTAAGCCAAGCAGTAAAAATTGTTTTCATCAACGTGTCTAAATAATTGCTGACAAATAAGTGTCAGCACCATTATTGTAAGTTATTAACAATATTTTATAATTGTGCACATTTCATTGTGTTACAGGTCTGACATATCACCTTATCTGTAACTTAAACGTTCACTAAACCAACAACTTCTAACACTTAATTACTTTCTTCTGGATTTATCTAAGCCCCTATACTAGTGGACACAAGTGGCACAGGTACCAGCTGATCGCCACCTCCTCCATAGTAACGCCACAGCTGACTGGCTTCTCTTTCCCCATCTTCTGTCACTCCTTTCTTCATGCCTCCAGCTCTTGCCGAATTTTTGGGTGCTTTAGACCTGTCGTCTGCAAGTCAGCTCACAAATCTTCTGTAACACAGCGTCTGCTGGCAGTGCAGATACATTCTACATACAATCTACATGTGGTGCGATGCCATGAGTAACACGTTCATAGCTCAGCCACGTGTACAACCGCAGTGCCAGTACAGAAGCTCTGTTCACTCTTTGGCCGCCAGACGGCACGCGCGTGCGCTTGCATAACCTGGTGTAAGGGTCTAAATAGCTAATTATACTTTACTTCACTCACAGCCTCCAGCGTTCCTCCATAATAACCAACAGAGGGCAATTTAGTGTAATGAATAAATTATTAATAATCGAGAGTTTTACAAATCACTTTACAAGAAGATGCAATTCCAAATATCTTCCTTTTCTAGTTGCTCCGTTACTTCCCTGTCCCTAGTCCAGATATCGTGAGCCATTAATTACCTTAACTACTACACACAGCACACTACACTCGTGTAACACACACTCGCCACTTATCTCTTCACACAAAGTCTCTTGTCACGTGAGGGCCCAGTCGCTGTGTCAGCAGTTCCGTCCTGCCAACCACACAGGCTGCTTCAGTCCGACTGACAGACGAATGTTTTATTTTCACAGCAGAACTCCATGCCATCTTGCTTGCCTTGCAGCATGTTCACTGCTCTTTAGAACACAAGTTTTTGATTATTTCAGACTCTCTTTCTGCACTTCAAGCCCTCATTTTAAATGATTCTGACAACCCCCTTGTGGTTCAGATTCATAAAATTCATGCAGCACTCTTTCAGCTAAATAAGGACATTGTTTTTGTTTGGGCTCCTGGCCATGCTGGTATTCCAGGCAATGTTCGAGCAGACCAGGCTGCCAAGGCTGCATGTCAGTCCCCTGGTAAACTTTCATCACTTATTTCATCTGACATCAAATCTTTATTTCTGGCCTACATTCAGTCCTTATGGCAACGCCACTGGGCCACTCTGGGCCAAAACAAGTTCTATACCACCCTTCCCTGCCTTTCCGACCGTCTACCTTCTTGCCGCCCTACGAGACGGGAGGAGGTGGTTCTTACAAGATTAATGACAGGACACACCTATACCACGCAAGGACACCTCTTACGAGGTGAACCACCACCTGTTTGTCCCTGGTGTAGGGAAAAGTTTACTGTTATACACTTCTTGATTATCTGTCAGAAGCTTCAGACTATTCGTTGTCAATTTTTTGCAGAAAAATCTTTATTTTCGTTATTTAGGTCCGTCCCATCGGCGGCAATCTTTTCCTTTTTAAAGAGAATAGGGCTCTACCATCAAATTAAAAATTTTTATATTCTGTTTGTTTGTTTGGTTTGTTTTTTTTTTCAAAACACGTTGAGCCAGCTACTGCCCCTGATTACCTGGCATCAATCACTCTCCCATCTCTACGTGGGTACCTGAGGTTCACCTGTCTTACTCGGCAGACTTTATGACCCGGGGAGGCTCGGCCTACAGTCCATCGCCACTCTTCCTCTTTGAGCGAGCTGACACCGGCCGTCCTTTTCGTCCGATGGACACAATGATGGGTCACCATACAGCTATCTTATCTACCCCTTGCTTGTCCGTCCGCCTGCGTGTTTGCTCGACTTGCGGGAAAACAAGAGTGCTACACCAACACTATAGCCTTATACTAGTTATCACATGACAGTGACAATCCGAAATGGGGAATAAACCACGTTCTTAACAATACACTATGCCACTGTTTCAACTGCCGCACCTCCAGTGTATAAAGTTTGAGCTCAACAATTAAAGTACTATTTATTACAATAAAGTTTGCTTGTGCAAAGTACATGCAATATGCAAAATATACAATATACAATATACAATATACATGCAATATACAAAAGCCTGTGAGTAAGTGAAACATTGTCTTTGTGAGAGTAAGTGGGCAAACATCCTGGCTGTTTTTCAGAATCTGCTTCATTCAGCGAACAGCTTCCATTGAGTTTCCTGCAGACGACAGACGATGCTCCCCACAGACTGGGTCCTGTTGAGGGCAGACGACTGTTACCTGTCTGGCTACCTGTTGTGTGAGAGGACAGTCGCTGTAGCTGCTGAAGACAATGGTATGCTTTGGCCATCACCTCACATCTAGAATATGTTTGTATTTAATTTAATCTCATTGTCACACCTGATGTTTTCACCACCAACAGAGCAAGCGTAAGAACAAGGCGGCTGTTGGTAGAGGAGGTTCAGGGAAAGTCGTAGTTTACCTGCACCACGTGACTGATGCTGAGGCTGCTTGTCTTACAGACCCAGGTGAGTTGTATTTCTTGCAAATACAGACAAGTGGTATTGTGAGCAGACAGGGTGTAAGTCTTGCAGACATGGGGTGGATTGTGTTGCAAATAACTCTCTTTATTGGTCTCTACATTATATTTGTAAATGTTATACTCTCAATGTGTCAATGACGTGTGTCCCGCCAAGTGTGTTCAGCTCAGTTTGTCTCTTTTTTGATGGTGCAGGAGAGGGGGGGGGGTGTCTGGGTGCCTGGAATGTTGGTTTGCCGGGTGGACTGTATTGTGGGATGTTCAATTGTTCTGTTTGATGTCGCATCGCATGTCTAACCTCAGAAAAGGGTGACAGAGGTGGACAGATTTATAGGCGCACACCTGGACTGGACTCTGTTCTAGCAGGGTGGCCAGTGAGTGTAATACCACCGCAATGTTCCTGACAAACTTTCTGGTTACTGTACTGTCAGTACTGTAAATAATGAAACAGAATTGACAAGATAGGAAGACACAAACAATAATCTGTACTGTAATCCTTTGTGACCCTCCACGACGAAATGAGTCGCGCGGAGCAGTTTTGTGCTAGATACCCCGAAAGGGGTTAATTTTGTGCAGCTTGACTTTTCTTTAAAATGGATTCCTTGCTTATTAAACTATCAGGAAAATACACTGCGATGTTAAAATAAAAGTTAGAAATTTACTTTAAATTCATTTTAATCGAGGTACCCTATTGCGATCTGTACCGATTTCATCCGACATTCAAACGCTGTTTTGACACTGTTTCCCTGTCATAACCCATCGTGTTACACATTGCCAGAAAGCCTGCAGTCTGTATGTTCAACTCCTTAAAGAACAATTCAAATATTAACTGATCGAAAGATTTGTGTGCAAAAGTTTAGGAGTAAACAGACCCATCAGTCAGCCATCTTGACGCTAACCTTTGAACCCGCTTGTCTCAAAATGGCAGCCACCGTGCTGTCACACTTCAAACGTGCATAACTCGCTCAGTGTTAGGACTAGAAGAACAACTTTTGAATGAAAAGAAAGTTTTGAACCTCTAATTTTTAAAAAGTATTCAATTTAGCATTTCGTCGTGGAGGGTCACATTTAAAATAATTCATGTTGTTTACATTATTGAAGGTAACGCGCGCCGACTCCAGGAGGTCAGGACTCAATCGGGTGCTGATGTACAGGTTGACCCCAACCCATCATCCGTACCTGACAGGAAGACTGTCATCATTAAGGGTGACCTGAGACAGATCGACGATGCTGTCAGGCTCCTCAATCAGATGACTGCCTCGCAGGTGAAGTAACTACATTAAGTAGTGATGACGGCTAAAGTCATAAACAAGAGATGTACACAAAGGGACGATGGATAATCTCATTATTGCCGATTAAAAATCAAGCTAATACACTGGTCAACACTATTTTCAAAATCATGTTACTGAAATAAAATTAGTCATTTCCCGTCTAATTTTATGTGCTAATCACAAAATGCATGCTGATAGCAACTGACCTCTGGTGAACATCTACAAAATATCAAGTCAATTACCTCTAGGGAGTGTCCAGCAAAAGTCAGCCATCGCGGTAGTGGACAGTGTTCCCTGCTATCTTTTTCGCATTGTTTCGATATTTTGATATAAAACATTTTTACTTGTCAAGAAAGAAATGCAGATGAAAATGAAAAAATGTTATTCTTAAGATAGAAATTGCAGTTTCTGATACTGCATCATCAAGTCTTCTACTAGTTGCTTGTAGTTTTCTGCCCTAACAAAACAGACAAAGTTTGTTGACACTAGGCAAAAAGCATCCCATGATTTTTTCTCATCACTCTGTAACGAAATCGTTTAACCGGTTATCTTTGAAGAACTTTCGAATCTGAGAACCCACAAAAATTCCCTTTGTAGTCTTTGGGAATCTTTTATGCAGGTGTTGGAAATCTGACAAAGTCCGGTCCATGACTTTTACGAAGTTCGTCATGAAACCTTGTCTTCTAGAAGATTTCGTTGTTATTCTCTTGAACCTAGCAAGTTTGCTTTGTTCTTAGAAAAGTCCGAGTAACAAACCAGATCATTTAGATTGTTACCTGTATTACTCTGTGTTTGGGTTGAAGATGCACCACATGGAAAATCTGGATGACTGCATGCCGACTGACCAGGAGAAGAACAGATCCCCTAACCCTTCTCCTCATCAGCTTAATTAAGAATGCATCCTGCTGAAAATTCTGGAATCGGGAAATCCTCATTATGTCGAACTGGTCTCAATGCAGACGGAATGTCGGGGAACATTATTTACGACTATTCGTTATTCCGCTGGAAAGAGAAGGAACGAAGCAGAAGTAAAATCATTTGTGTGGCTGTTTGGCTCTCGTCAGCGGACCCGGTTTAGGGAAGCCCTTCCCCCCTCAGTTGAGCTTTGCCTCGCTCTCTACTGTTCTTTTCCAAGTCTGCTTTGGTCTCCAAACTCTCCTCCTGAGGGTTTGAGTCAAGTGCCTGCCTGGCAATAGTGTCAGCTGGTTTGCGCAGCGTGTGTCCTATCCAGCCTCATTTGTGCTTTTTGATGTCTTGGCTAGTGGCATTCTGGTTGGTTCTTTTCCACAGGCTGCCGTTGGAGATCTTTTCAGGCCATCTTATTCCCAGTTGTTGTTGTTGATGGTGTTTGTCACTCTCCAGGTGTCAGAACCATACAGTAGGACAGCTTTCACATTGGTGTTGAAGATGCAGGTCTTACTGCGGAAAGACAATGCTCGGGAGTTCCAGATGGGGCGCAGACTGTGTAAAGCATGCCTGGCCTTGTTGATACGGCTTTTGATGTCATCATCCGCTCCACTGTCCTTGTTGACAATGCTCCTCAGATACGTGACGAGATTTGTTTTCAGGATGTTCTCTCCTTAAAGTTGGATTGGGAGTTCCTGCTTGTTGTTGCTTCTTATTATTTCAGTTTTCTTTCTGTTGATCTTTAAGTCAGTCTTCTCTGCTTCCTCTGCTAACTTACTCATTCTGGTTTGTGCATGTTTGTGCCGATAAGATAGGAGACTAATGTCATCTGCAAGGTCTAGGTCCTCCAGCTGTTTGGTAGAAGTCCATTGGATACCGGTATTGTTGTCTTGGGTCGTTGTGATGAAACGGTGCGCGGCTAGAGAGGGATGGGCCTCACTCGCCCTTAGGGGAAAGGGGTCACTCTGGCTGGCTCGCTCCGCCAGCTTTCACCCTCACCTCTCAACCGCCCGTTCACACGTCCGCACGCTCACTGACAGTCGCTCTCCTAGCGTGCGCAAAACACACAACTGACAAAACGGTTGCACAACAAACAAATTATAATTACAAGAAAATTAAAGCAAATTAGGTTGACACGTGACGCAATATGAGTCTATGAATACGTGGACTAACATCGAGTCACAACAATGCAAAGAGTACAAAATGAAACAAACACACTTTCCTTCTAATCTCTTGATCTTCGTATGACGAACGCTCCCCCTGCAGCGTACAGTTCGTCAGTCTCAGATAGTTCTTGTATGGCAGCGTCGTTCACGATAGACTGCCTCTAGACAACCAGTAGTGGACAGCCACAGACCTGCCTTGGCACACTACTGTCACTACTGGCTGAGTTGACAAGTCACACACCGATGCCCCTGGCAATGACGATGGCGACGACGTTAGAAGTGAGTTTCCTGACGCACTGTCCCTAGCTCACTGGCATTACTGCTCCTCTGGTTGCCCCAGGCAACGGATGCAGATGCGGCGACGATTTCAGGCGACAGTGGTCCTGCACCGGCTCCAGACGTCCAAGACCCCAGAGGTACACAGGAACAGTAATCCCTACTCCCGGCGGTTGTCTCAGGCAACGGGTGGCAGAGTTGCTGTTGCCGGCTCTGACGGTGTACCTCCTTCTTGACGTCTGCGAGGACGGAGACCCCTTCCTCACTCCCACGGTTCCAGACTGTAAGTGCCAGCAAGTAGCGCGATACGTTCGGTGGAACGGGCCCCCTACAGACTTGCTGTTTTCAGTTGATTCTACGCTCAGAGACGGTCGTCTCTGCTGGTTTCTGGGGAAAGGCCCAACTAACCATCTAACCCTAACTATATACTACGAGGCCACGCCCCGTATGCATGAAAATCGACTGAGGGTAACTCCAATTAGCTGCTAGTCCCGGAAAGCTAGTCGGGACCTACTCCCGATTACGGTCTCTCCGGATTCCGCATGCACGAAGCGCTACTCGCCCTCAACTAGCTCTCCGGGACTGGCTGCGGGAAAACCCGATGGCTGTCAGTGGAGGTGAAGGAGGCTAACTACTTCCTATCGTCACCTCCTTCTTTCCTTACATCGAACTGTCGTCTCCGAGGTCCCACCTACTTAATTAGCAAAGTCATTGTCTCAATGTTAGGTATTTGACCCTATTGTAGTCGAGTCAAGTGACTCAGAGTGTGAGGCAGCGATCTCTCACCTTGGTGTGTTTGCGTGGTTTCTTGCGGAGACAAAGAAAGTAAGAAAATAAACAAAGGGTTGGCTAAAGGATTTGTCAGAGAGTAGACTAGCTACCAAAGGGAGTTGTATCTTGTGACTACATTACATGTGCAAAAGTTTAAAATGTTCAAGAAATCAACATGTGGGCAAGGCTAACTTCAGCGTTCCGACATTGCTTGTAGAGATCTCCCTCAAGCATCGTGTTTTATTTGGTAATCACAGTCACAGTCACAACCTAAAAAAAAAAATTCATGAGGAGTCAACATGCAAAAGGTGAATACCAGCATGTGGGTTGGCATTAGAAGTGCCCTGAGTGACAAATGAATTAAAGAGCCTTGAGCCTTGAAATGTAAATATTGACTATATATAGCCTGTGTTCAGTCTAAGGTTGTGTTTAATTCGTTACATTATTGCACAGATTGTGCATTGAGCGCATCTTTGTGATGCGGATACTAGCGCGCTACAAAACTACATCATCATCATCATCATCAACAGATAACCCAGATGATGTATAATTTAACAGTTGAAAGCAAGTGACTATTTAGTATACACACTTCAATAGAGGAGTTCATTGCATTTATAAAGTGTCTACACACATGCTAAACACACAGACTGGCATTTAGAGAGGGCAACATTGTAGTTTATGTCACTGACCAATGACAACCATTAGAAATACCAGAGGTTAATTTTAAGTCTGCCAAGTTACAAAACAAAGTGGTAAATCGTAAAAAAATGAATGGCTTGATACAAAAATTCCTAGTTTCCTACATCTATTCTAGGAATATATGCATCTATTCTAGGACCATATCCTTCACACTCACACACCTTTCACTTAGTATTCAGCAGTTGAAATGATAAAGGAAATGATTTTGTGTATATATATTTATTGTTTCTGCACTTTTGGAATAGCATTAGGTTTGCCTGAATTCAATAAAACAAGTTCTCCTGCAGCGACATGTTCAGATATTGAGTAAATGCCAATTTCCTGCAATTTACTAATTGCAACAAAAACCCAAATTCTTCTTCTTGACACCAATGATCTTATAACTAACAAGCGCAATTTTGTTCAAGCTGTTCCTATCATGGACAGACAAGCACAGCATTTGTCATGTTTAACCAGTGCTTGTATTTATGGGCATTTGATTTTATAACCTTTTACTTTAAGAATTCTTGAAGAAACAATTTGTGTAATCTAGCACTTTTTGACTTGGTTCATTCCTTACATCTTCACCCATGCACTTAGTCCATGTTTTTCACAGTGTCATCAGTTTGTGAAGCTTATGCTTCAAGAATCTTTATTTTTTTCACCCTCTCAAGGGTATATTGAGATATTCAAACTATACATATATTCACATGCATTACTATATATTTAATATGCAATATCCCTCCCACACACACATTCACTGGTCAGTTTGTAACAGTTAATACATTAAAAGCTAATTTTTTGCCTCACTCACTTGTTCTTTCCTTCTTCTAGCAATCTAGCCCTTTAATGCAAATTGCATCACTGCATGTGTAATCAAATAAATCAAAGTATATAAGCACATGTACACAAGCAAAAAGTTTTGGAGGGAATGTTTCTGCCCCTCCATTTCATTCTTACCTAAACACAGATATATACACATACATTCTTACTTATATCTGCATACATATATAAAATCCCCCCTTTAACACATACTCACTGATGCTTATATATACACAAGCCACATGCACACACACATATATATATAAACCTCCCCCGACACATGCACCTACTCATATCAGTATATAACGCACACACATCTGCTTATGCATACATGTGTAACCCCCACACACCCACACACACAGCCTTATATCTGCTTATATACATAGATGTAAACCCCCCATGCACATACACTCATCTCTGCTTTTATATATATACATGTAACCTCCTTTACACACATACTCATATCTGCACAAATATATTTATCTAATACCTCCTGACACACACACACCTACTTACTCATACGTGCATATATATATTTAAAAATAATCCTCCTACACACAGTCTCATATCTGCTTATGTATATATACGTAAACATCCACACGCACACATCTGCTTATCTATATATATCCCCCCAACACACACATACTCATGTCTGCCTATATACATGTTACATATGTATATAATCCACAGACACATGTATCTGCATATACATAAAATATCCCCCCACCCCCAACACACTTCCCCTACTCATTCATATTAGCATATATAAATATAATTCCCCTCCACTCATACACACTTGTTTCTGCTTATGTATGCAGGTTTAGTCCCACCCTACACAGCCTCATATCTGCTTATATATATATATACCACCCACAAACACACAGCTACTCACTCATATCAGCACATACATAATCCAACTACACACACACACAAACAGCCTCATATTTGCTTATTTATAACCCCGGCACACACAATTTTATATCTGCTTTTATATATATATATATCTGCATATATAAAATACCCCATGACACACCCCCTACGCACTCATATTTGCATATATATATATAATCCCCCTCCCTCATATATATATAATACATCCCAACACACACATCTCTGCTTAGATATGTAAATCTCCCCACATACATATATTTGCTTATAGATATACTACCCACATCCACACATGCATATACTCATATTTACTGATATATACATATGTAAACCTCCCTCCTCCACACACGTATTCTCTTAATTCTTCTAGATTACCGTCCTAAGTGAACAAACTTAGCTCATCTAATAAGGGTCTGTTTATTTGCTGATTAGAGTTGAATAGATAATGAAATTACAAAGTATGTAGAGCCTTTCATTTCTAGGGTTTCATTTTGTCGACATGTTTCTTGTTTACATGTTTTGTACTGTATAGGTTTTTTTGCAATCCTTCATGTGTGGTGCAATTTGCAACCATTTACAAGCGCCTTACAAATTCAAGTATTAATATTATGTATAAGTTTACTTTATTTTCCATTGGAGTCTGAAATCAAGTTGCTAGTGATAAATCCAACTACTTTTGGAAATTCACAGGCCCGATGTGTCTGCATATCTTTGTCTTTTCAGCACAACCTTGAGCAATGAAATTTTGTTAGGTGCTCGCCATGCAAACCATCGGTGATTCTCGCCACAGTACGAATAACAGTCGATTTGTCTACATCAGTGAATTCTCCACACACTTCTTGAGAGTTTGATGTGGCAAAATATCGTCAATTATGAGCACTTGTAGCAAACATGTTAGTGTGCCTTGCCGACTGGTGACAGCGATCTCGCATGCCACTACAGCGGTCATCGCTAGAATGTTCTCTCGACTAAAATGAAGTTTGCAATACAGTTTTAATTCATCCAACACTTCAAACGGGTGCGATCTGTCACCAAACACCCGATTTCGTCTCGACAATCGACATTGTTGCTAGTAAACACAGTGACGGCCGCCATTTTTCCTCCCGGATAGCGAGTTACACAGCCCCGGGGCCGCCGATAACTTTATACGCGAGAAGCCAGACCGGACAGCTTCTCCGGGCTCTCGTGCATACGAATTTTTCGCTCCTATCCACCCGGATGAGCGCTATTACCGATTAGACCCCTTCTCCGGTCTACATGCATACGGGGCCACGTGGCTACTCGCCACCCCTCATCCCCGGTCCTAACGCTATCTCTCTAGTACTAAGGCCACTACTGACCACCGCGCTATTCTCTACTACGACATCTTACACCCCCTTACCCTGGCCTCTATCACTTCCATCAATCAAGGCGACCTGACACATCAATGAAAACGAACAGAGAGGCTTCCCTCCACTGTCCGCTTTCATGGACCGCGGTCCACCTGTAATTATCTACACCCGCTTACCCTGGGCCTCGATCGCCTCTATCAATCACGGCGATCTTGCAGGTAGAAACGGACACAAAGGCTTCTTCTCGCTGTCCCCTTCCTTTGACCACGGCCCCCCTGTAATTATGTATACCCGCTTCGACTGTTGTTGTGGCCTTGAGCCAGGCTGATTCATGACAGTCGTCTTACTGATAATCTAGTCAATGACCATCAGGAAGATTGTCGGTGCTAATATTGAACCCTGTCTTACGTCGGTCTTTCTTATGAACGGCTTAGTGAGTTTGCCGTTGTTGATAACTTGGATGAACGAGTCTTAGTATAAACTCTGGATAATGGTTATGACCAATTATCTAAGTATTTAAGCTTTAAGTATTTTGATCACAATCTGAAGAATCCTTGTCCAACAGCAGAAACGAAACCCTTAACGTAGTAATAGAAAGATTCGCGCAGGAAAGCGTTTCCACCTTCAGGTAATTTTACACTAAGGGAGAAGTTTTCAGGGAAGAAAAACAGAGTACCCAGAGAAACCCCTGACAGCCGCTCTTCGGAACAGTTTTCATGTACAGACAGCTCAAAGACCAGGTCTGAACCTTCTTTCACTAAAGTGATGACAAGAGATTGTTTTCACCAATATACCTCTTGAGGGCCTACAACCCAAACCGTAATACGGACGGTCCCTATTAAAAAAGCGAATAGAAATAATCAGTACATAAGTGATTGTAATTGTAGAAATTTAAAAAGTTACATCAACGCGCCCGCGCAAAGACCTCTTCTATAAAACTTTACTAGACCAAGCACAGCAAATGTGATGTTAATTTATGAACCGGCTATGACAACATCGTTGTCTCTCTTCGTCACCCACCGTCCATCCATCGTCTCAGTCGGTACTTGTTGTTATCATGGTTGATACTGGCATCGACATTCAATGCCGTGCCATTAACATTATATTTAGTCGTAAACCCTTAATAAAGCTTATGTTAATAATTAATATCACTTAAAATTATATATTATTAAAAAGTTGTTTTAAAATTAATGTACTATTATCTACAAAAAGAAAAGTAATAATTATATTCAATTACTTTCTCATGTAAAGCGTAGAAAAACAAAAACAACAACAAAAAAGAAAAAAAGAAAAAGAAAACAAACAAACAAGTGTTGTTTGCTTCGAAAATAAATTACAAATCAATGCAAGAATAATCCGACTAATCTTGTCAGCATTCTCACTAAAACTTACTTTGATGCAGGAAGATATTCTACAGCGAGCTCAGGAGTTTTGGTTGAAATGGGTTGAGGCCGCCTTCCCTGACTTTGCCTCACGCGCCTACTTCCTGCCTCCTGTCTACTTCAACCGCGTGCCCATGTATAGACAGACCATTGCTGCTCAGGATATTCTTGTCCTGCAGAAACCATCTGGACAGGCTGGTCAGTCCTACCAGGTAGCCGTAAATCCACCTCCAGCTGTTCAGGGTTCCATTGCACAACCCACTTCAGTTCAGGACAGTGATGTTAGAGATGATGCAGCCATGCAGCGCATTTTCCTTTGTCTGCAGGAAATGTCTCAACAGAACAGAGAAGTGTTTGTCGCAATGAGTCAACTTCAGTTCGGGGAGTACCTGGGAGAACCTTGTTATTCTGCTGCAGCAGCTCAGGTGCCCTTAGCTACAAGTCCTCCTCCTTCTCTGCCGAAAAACTGGGACAAGGGCGACTTTGATGTGCTTCTTATTCACAGGAAGTACGGTTTTGTCGTCTGTGAGGTGAAGGCTGTTGGTGACAACGTAGGAGAGCTTGGTCTGTCACAGCAGGACATGGAAAACAACATCCGAAAGAAACTAAAGCAGGCCATCGTTCAGCTGGACAAGGCGGAGGCCATGTTGTCTCACCTGGTGTCCGACATCGCTTCCGGTCTGCGCATCACCAAGACCATCGCTGTCCCCAACCTCACGACTCGTCAGGTAGAGCAGGCAATCGCTGGTGACAAACAACTCACTCAGGTAATATTCCTAGGTTGAATTTGTCGATATTAATGCCAAACTATTGCCCTGATGATAGAGGTCTGATAAATGTCTGATGTGAGAGATATAGAAGTTTTAAAATACATAAATTTAGCACTTTAGGTGTCAAAACAATTATTAGGGTCAATTGTTTTAAAACAGTTTTAAGCCGAATCACGACCTTATCTGCGTACTCTTCCACGAAATAAAGAGAAGTAGTTCTGTTTCCTTAATGTGTAATTCAGGTTGTCTCACTTGACAAGAAAAGTGTGGATGGATGGGGGGTCGGTGGGTGCTGCCAACAGTTTTACTGACTGATTAGCAAGATCTTAACGTATAGTTAGTAAGAACTATGGAAAGTTTCCAATCTTCAGAAAAGCGTAGACTAAGGCAGGTGAGAAGTCCATGTAGCTCAAAGGCCTTACGTGGCATCATGACTATCAGCAGGAAACCTCTGTTTAGCGCATTTCTCTTCTGATCTTCAATTTTATTTCTCTAAAGGACCTGTGTCGCTGCCTTGGAAACCCACATACAAGAGATGTCACCGGCGCGGCTGGCCTTTGTTTGACCTCTGATCAGTTGTCTGACCCCAAGACCCCGTTGTACGTCACTAGTCACGTGATGAGGGAACTCGGACACTGGTGGCAGCGACGTGTGGCTGGGGCTGGACCTGACAGTCACATGACACTTGATGTTTACCAGACATTAATAGCAAGGTAAATATAAACATTATTTGTAGTCAACACACTATGGAGTATGTACTGTGGATACACAGTAGATCTCTGATTCTGATGATCAGTTGCTTCCCCATTTTTCTCTTCGCTAAATCTTTCATGTTACTATGCAAATAGTGACATCAACTTTGCCACTAAGTCAGGTAGGCGATAGCTTTCCCTTCAAGCACGTACATAACTAAAAAAACTATTTTTTATATTTTACTCACATATACAAACTCTCATATTTATAAATTTAATGGTAAAGGTCATATAGAATTTACGACTTTGGAGAGTGAGGTGTTAACTCACTTCCTTCGGGGCCAGCTGTGAGTGATTGACGTTGAAATTCTTCTCTGTCCCTCATTTACCTCCCTAACCCTGTGTAAAGTTAAGTATACAAATTAAAAGAGCTGTGAGTTGTAAGCAACATCAGGGGGGAGGACTAACAATGTTGGATGTTAACTCTTTAATAGCCACACTCAGCATTAGCTGTTCAGTCATCTGAAACTTAACTGTGGCAGTCTGACTAGGTTGATCTCAGTTATTTCTCCGGACTTAGTGAAGCTTGGTACTTGTGGTGGTGAATATGCTAATATGGTAAGTAAACACGTTCAAAATCCATTCTGGCAAGATATGATGTGGCATTATAACAAGTTTATGAAGAAGTGCATTCCAACATGTAGTAAAGAGTTTCTCGGGGAGCCCACACACTTTAATAATAATATTATTAGAGGCAGAAAAAATGTATTAAGAAACAGTTGGACGGAAAACTTTACTAATGTTACTGGTACCTTTCTGACTCTTGAAGAATTATGTTAGGTATCCCGACTTTACTAGCACTAATCTCTTAATCTGCATGCGCCTCGTATAGTGTATAAAATATTATTAAATGAAGTTCAATTGTCTGTTAGTCTCTCAGAATGAACCTGTACTAGCGGATGGACTATTATAAGACAAAGGTGTATTGGACACGTCAGTCCCTGATGGCTACCTACGGTGGGTAGTCGTACAAGAAGACAACAAAGATGGGAATGGCCGCACAACTGTAGATTGTATTCAGAGTTTCACTCAGCCGCTGGCCTGCTGTCTCTCACTGTAAAAGCAAAAAACTTCAACCCTAAAGCCACGTGACTTATTCTCTTCCCGTCGAACGTTCCAGAACCATCTCCTTTTCCCGTGGTCTCGTCACGATCTTCCCTCCCCCGTGGCGCCAGTGGTCAGCTCCATCCACCTGTCTGGTCATTCTCTCCCCAAGTGGCTCAGGCAACTTCGTAACTTCTGGTGTAACAACAGGTCCAGTAGCCAGTAGCCGCGGTTGGCGACTATTCTTTTTACACATGTTTGCACTGACTTGTAAGCATGCGCGAACTGCCACACGTGGTTACCAAGCTGACAGACCTTGACCTCGACCTCGCGATAGAAACGCTAGCTCACGTGACCGAAGCTTTCATTCAAAACATAAAGGTATGAGAGTAAGAAATAACTAGATGGATGTGGTTCATGACTGATGGTTAAATTAAAAGATAAAGTTTTTGCTTCTTCTGATTAACATTACAACAACAACAACAACAACAACAACAACAACAACAACAACAACAACAACAACAAAGAACAAAAAATAGTCACCCGCGGGTAAACAGTGTAAGGCCGGTTGTTAGGTACTCAGCCGGCGTGAGTAAGGTACAGTCCTGGGCGCTGTTCAACCCTTACCCTCTATAAATACATAACTCAGTACACTACTAGAGTGCTACAAGGGAGTAAAGAAATAAAAAAATAAAACTCTTGAAGACAATAAAGTGTATCCATCTGCCCTTAGAAAGTGGGAGGAGGAATGTAACTGTGCTGATATATTTCCAAAGCCTTTCTATACTACTACAGATACGCCATTAAGATGGTTTAGGTTTACTTCAGATCCTACCCACAAAATCGTTTTTTTTTTTCACTGTGAACTCACTATATTTTCTTTGTGTTGTTTTTTTCTAATCAGGACAATGAAAGCCTTTAATACATAGTCTGGCACTGTCCGTTGGTTAAAAACTTTGTGACCAACTATGGAATATGTGTGGAAACAGTGGCTCCTGGTTAGTCATGTCAGTTCTTAAATAACGGTATTGTTTGTAAACAAAAGTGACTTTTAAAGCAACTGAGAGGAGCCTCGAGACAACTGCCACATACAGCAAATGTTAAAACCTGATTTCTTTTGTGTAGTCTGCCTATATTATATCAGATATATTGTCTTGTTAGTTGTTATTTCTAGTATCATATGTGTAAATTTTGTTGTTTAATTATGTATACCTAGATTACTTAAATATTCAATTGTTCTACGTGCAATTATTCGTGTTTTACGTGCATGTATTGTGCGAGAAATAAAATAGAAAAATACCCTGTTACAGACAATTTGAATAGCAAAATCATTTCGTGACAAATTCTACTTCAGACAGCAACACCAGTGAGCGATATTCCAGGTGAAGTCGTTGTTGCAGCTAGTGAAAGAGAATTTCCTTACCTTGGCTATTTTACACCCGACATCAGCATTGATGAGGCAGGCAGTACATCTACGACAGATACTTCTTGTGGGTTGGCTTGACAACAAGATTGTAACAGTTGCCACAAGTCACGATTGTCTTCAGCCGCTTGACAGTGTGAACCACTTTAATACAGAGGGACACTCAGCGGCGCTGTCAGCATGAAGGATGCAAATGCCTCAAATATATTACTGGGAGTGTGATCATCTTGTGTTAAGTAGCTGATATACTGAATGTTATATGACACACAAGCCTTACATAACAGTCTGTGTTAAATGCTTCGTTGCACGGACACCTTCACACGTGTTGTGTGTTTAATGTTCCACAAAAGCGGCGACAGTCTCCTCGTGCAGTCACGTGACTGTCTCACCTGTGGTGTCTGTAGCTGGTTGACGTCGTCGCAGTAGCAGACCTACAGGTGGTCATGACACGTGTGGTTGTATCTTGACCTGTGAGTTGTCAGGCACAAGTGAAGGTTTATGTATTTAGAGGTATATACATGTAGAAATGTAACATATGTGTTACATATATACATATAGACTTACGTAGGTGTGTCGTTTACCTGCGGCACGTCAAGAAGATAGTAATGTAGATACGTATGTTCTTTTCCAGTGGGTCGTCAGGCACGAATACCTGTATAGATGTCTACAGAATTGTCTTTGCTTAAGTCTTCGCTTACGTTTGTATCACGAGGTCCACGTAACCATATAGAGCTGATCACGTGACTTTGCTCTCTGATGGATTGGTCGGTTAGCGGAAGAAAGACTAAGGGTGGGCGTGCCAATAGCGACATCAAAGATCTTAAATGGCTTATATATATATACAGTATTTTGCTTCTGGGCTCGACCACCAGTTGGTGTAGCTTACTATGCACATTGTTGTAGTGACTTGAGCACATTGTCGATCCACAGAGCGATGTCGGACGTAGCGCATGATGATACTGACGATGTGAGCCTGAATGTTGAAGTTCTACGAGATGATTGCATCTGATGTCAACTTCGACAATTTCGTTACTTGCGACGACATATTGGAAACTTGCGGTGTACTTTCTCTTGAGGAGATATGTGAGGAAGCTGCGGCTGTGACACACAGCGGGGATGGAGTCGATGGCGACAACAGAAGTGACGACTACTTGTTAGGAACAGGGGGTTGTTGCCCCTGTCTTTTGTTTAGAGATTTCAAAGATTATTGCACTTACCAGTCAGCATATGAGTGTTTTTGCGGCGTCGTGGTTTTGCTTCAGAACCCGACGTCATTTTTATGACGTAATTTTATGACGTCATTTTTATGACGTAGTTTTGGAGAGGAGTGAAGAATTTATGGAGAGTGAGAACGGACGGTGAAAACGGAGGAGCTAAAAAAAAACCTGTACGTGTGGATACAGAGACGGTTGGGAGAAAGGATCAGTAGCGGACTAGAGTGAGTGGATTGTCCGTTTTGGGAAACTGGAAGATCTGTGGACTTTGTATTTAGTTAATGTTAATTGATTTAAAGTTTTGATTCCCACGGCAAACCTTGGTGATAAGTGATTGGAAGAACACGCAAGGGGACACGTGCGTGTAGTGAGAGAAAGTGAGTGATCTAAACAACAGCGTTCTACTATTAAGAATCAACAGGTCCGCCACCAACGAGTGTCCGAATCCCTTACAGCGCTGGTCACGTGAGGGAAGTTGGCCTTCAGGCCCCTGGGGGCAGCGACATGTTGAGACACGAGCCACGTGCGGAACAGGTAATGTAAACACGAGCACAACTCACAGGACACGTGATGTAAACACCTGCACAACTCACAGGACACGAGATGTAAACACGAGCACAACTCACAGGACACGTGATGTAAACACCAGCACAACTCACAGTACACGTGATGTAAACACCAGCACAACTCACAGTACACGTGATGTAAACACCAGCACAACTCACAGGACACGTGATGTAAACACCAGCACAACTCACAGGACACGTGATGTAAACACGAGCACAACTCACAGGACACGTGATGTAAACACGAGCACAACTCACAGGACACGTGATGTAAACACCAGCACAACTCACAGTACACGTGATGTAAACACCAGCACAACTCACAGGACACGTGATGTAAACACCAGCACAACTCACAGGACACGTGATGTAAACACGAGCACAACTCACAGGACACGTGATGTAAACACCAGCACAACTCACAGTACACGTGATGTAAACACCAGCACAACTCACAGGACACGTGATGTAAACACCAGCACAACTCACAGGACACGTGATGTAAACACGAGCACAACTCACAGGACACATGATGTAAACACGAGCACAACTCACAGGACAGGCCACCTGGGATGAGTTCCTCCCCACGGGGACATCAATTCTTGTCTACACACGGTCACAACCTTGCTGCTCAAAGCTCAGATAGAAATACAGAAAACAGTAAAGGGCTTAGTACACATCCTTGTTTGACACCGGATATACAATCAAAGTAGTCAGTTATTTGAGATCCAACCTTAACAGCCGCTTTCACATTTTTATACATACTATGTAGTGTTTGAAACATTCTTCCATGGACACCCTTTTTTAACAGGGTGTATAGCAATTTGGATCTGTCAATACTGTCAATGCTCTCGAAAAATCTACAAAAATGGTGTAAAAGCGTCCACCTTGTTTTGTCAAATATTTCTGAATCAGTGACTGAAGGCAGAAAATATTATCTGTTGTACTGTAACCTTTACGAAAACCTGCTTGAGCTTCTGGGATAAGTTCATTTTCTTCACAGAAATTGGGTCAGTCTTTTGTTATAATAATGCAGCTGTACAGTTTGCTAATAATATTTAAAAGTGAAATCCCTCTAATGTTATTTACTTTACCTTTATCACCTTTCTTGTGTAAAGGAAAGATTATTGCGTTGGACCAACTTTCCGGATATGTACCACTTGTGAACACTTTATTGAAGAGGGGATGTAGAAATTTTAGGAGGATGTTATCTGCAATCTTAAATAGGGCAGAAGGTAATCCATCAGGTCCAGGTGCTTTTGCTTTTTTTTGGCAACGGATAGCTTCAAGTATTTCCGAGTGAGAAATTTCCTCTTCTATGTTTGAGTTTGCGCTAAAATGTAAACATTTCTCACAGTTCCCTTTATTATGGACCTGTACTGAACTTTCAACCTGTATGTCAAAATCAGTATCACATGATGTTTGTGTTATATTTAGGAGGTCTCTAAAGTAGTCGTACCATGCCTGAGGAGCTATTTTATTGCGATCATTATATGCATTTGTTGTAAGAGCTTTCACTTTCTGCCAGAATGTTCTAGTATTGGGGTCATTACATGCAGTGTTCAGATCCCTGATTATACGCTCGTCATATTTTTCTTTTTTTTGTTTTACATAGGATTTTGAATGTTTTCTTGAGGTTTAAATATTTTTGTAGGTCGAATTGTGTATTGCTCTTCCTAAATGTTCTTAACTGCTTGCATTTCACTTTTTTTGTACGTGCACATTCTACATCCCACCATTGTGGCTGGGTCCGATGTTTTTGTGCAGTGTGCTTTGATTTCATGTGGGAAGCTGCTTTCTGAAGAAAATCTACAAAACAAGAGGACCCGTCTTCAACACTTTTATTTAGAGCGACTAAAAACGTTGAAAGTTCTATCTCTGCTTTTGTTTTCAGATATTCAGTATATTGTGCTTCATGTTGGTCTTGCCATATATACCTAACCTCATCTTCTAAGTGAATTGTGGTATTTATTGTATCACTACCATGGGTGTCTAAATCTTTTAGCAATGTAATGACAATAGGGAAATGGTCTGACTCATCCTTATTGTCTACATGCATTTCTGAGATCAAGTCAAATATGGAGCTTGAACAAATGAAATAATCCACAACACTTTTGCCGCTGTTAGCTACACATGTAATTTCTCCTTGTTCATCCCCGGTTGATCTACCGTTAACAATAAAAATATCAAATTCTTTGCAGAGCTTTATAAGTTCCTGACCAAATTAATTTATGTTAAAATCTTTGGATGAACGTGGGGGTGGGGTGTTTCAGATGTTTCAAACATAATTTTAAGGTCTTTTAGGGGGTGTACATGTCTATCGCTGTCATCATAGTCAGCATCACTAAGTTCCGCTGTGCGGGCATTAAAGTCACCGCATAACAACCATGGTAAGTACGGATGGTCACTAGCTAATTGATTCATATGTTGACCTAAATTTTCTATCCCGTTACTGTTGTCATCCCCATTGATTACTGTTCTTTCTTGTGCTACATATACACAGGCAACAATAATATCCTCCCAGCTGTTCAAAACAGACTTACCTATTTTAAGGAAAATAAAATCCTCTGCCAGCTTAAGGAGTATAATATCTGAGGACACAGTTTTATGAATACAAACAGCTACACCACCCTTGAGTCTCTCTTCGCGTGAAGATAAGTATACAACATAGTCTGAGAAGGCATCTTCTATCTCACTCATCTGACATGACCAGGTCTCCAATAAAGCAAAAATTTTAAATTTTCTGCAGAACTCTCTGAAGGATGGCTCCCCCAGTTTGCACTTCAGTCCTTGAATATTCCAAGACATCATATTCATATCGTCCACTGAGAGTCCCTCGATATTATCTGATAGGGATTCTAATGAACTGTAGTAGGCCGGGCCATCCTGTCACTTTGTCCTTGTTGATGTTCTTTTTTGGGTACTGTTTTCCATTTTCAATGTCGTTTTCGAGGTCTTCCATTCACTGGGCAGGCAACTCTGTCCACTCGTACAAGATGTTTGATTTACTTGATTACCGTTCTTTGCATGAGCTGTACGAGGGGGCTGTCTACGTCCTGAAGAGTGTCTATCTGTACAATCTTGCTCCGAATTTTCACTGTATTCACTGAATTCGCTCTGATTGGCATGATGATCACTTGCACACACACTGCTAACAGAGCGTTTAGGAGACATCGCACCGTGCGTTTCACAGTTGGTGTCAGTGTCGCCAGCGAAGGATGTCTGGAGGGGGAGTTGTTGATGTCTCTCACTCCGATCTTGTCTATTCGATTGAGTTTGACGTATGTATTCCTGGCAGTTGGCGGCACCTAGGGTGTCAGCACCAGGGTGGCCGGGGTCTGTCGTGTACTTGCCATCTTCGTTAACTGTTTTGTTAACACCAGCCTCGTTGTCGATTCTGGGACGTGTGCGTCTCGGTTCTGTGTGGAGTTGTCCATTTTTGTAAAAAGCGAACTTCCCTTCTTCACGGGCTTTTGATAAGTTATTAGCCTGTAGTCTCGTCAGGTCAGAGGCTACTCTAATACCGGCCGTTCGAAGCTTGTCCCTCACATTTTTATCGCTTAGTAGCACCATTTTATCGGACCATCGATGAAATTGTACAATCATGGGTCGGGGGCGGTTGTCACCAGTCCTCTTAAACCCAAGTCGATGGGCCCGCTCAATGTCCTCGGCACACCATAATTTTACATCACATAGTTCGTTGAGGAGGCTAATCACTTTTGAGCTGCACTCTGTGTAGTTCTCACTGGTACTTTCTTGTATGCCGAACAGCCTAATATTTTTTCGCCTGGACACAGCCTCGAGCTTGTCCATTTCCTTTATGATTTGATCCATTTTTTCTTTTAATAGTTCATTTTCCTCTGCTAATTTGTTGATTCGTCTCTCATTTCCAAGTACCTTTTCTTTGACTGAATCAATACCTTGTTGAAGCCTGGAAATGTTTTGTATCAAGGATTGGTGGGAAGTCTGAATTTGTTGCGAAATCTGTTGAGTAACTGAATCCTCAATACCACGCAGCTGAGTGTGTATGATGCCAACAAAAGTGGTCTGAGACTGCTCCATGCGGGAAAGAGAAGTAGATAGAGCGGCAAGAGTGGACGATATGCTTTGGATAGTCGGTTGGTCTGACACAAGTCCGGTCTGGGTGTGGTGTTCGTTAGCACTTGCACTTGCAACCAGGTGTTGCGAGACAGGTATGTCCGGTATCGAAGTGTCAGTAGAGCCATAATTACTCGTTATGTGGTCCGTTGTATGAGAAGCATGAATAATCTCGCCGTTAAGAGGTCCAGGATTTAGTTCGATATCTCCAGCACACATGAGAAGACTTGAAATGATAACAGCTAGCAATACACACTGTGCTTTCCTTGCTCTCACCTTGCCAAGTATGATTGCAGCAGTTTTCGCCCTTCGCCACATGAAGTAAGCAAATCGCCATAAAAAAAGGCCACAACTCACACGGAAAGTTGTAATTTCCAACGGCATTTCCACAGGATATATAACACACAATTCAGTTTACACTTTTGGTCCAGATGATATAGATAAACTAAACTTAATAGGTTTTCTCAAGGTTTCATGGAGAGCACTCAAAAACGCGTGTAACCTCGAGTGTGAGCTGTCGTCATCGTCATGTGTGTGTGCATGATCCTGTCAGTGCCATATTTACAAGATAAGGCAGGCAGAACCAACTGGGCCTCCCAAGTTAGAATTTTACTATGTAGCTATGGTTTTGGATATGTATGGGAATGGCAGACAGTTGGTAATCTCCCCTTATTCATCACCACTATAAAAGAAAGATTCAAGGATTGCTCTCTCCAAAAATGGCATGATTCAGTATCTTGTTCTTCTTCTTCAGATTACTGTGATTATCAGCCAGATTTACTTAGAGCAACATATATAGACCAGATATTACGACGTGAACATAGACGGGTCCTGTGTTTGTTGAGAAGTAATTGTTTACCCCTTAATGGAAATACTCGTCACCAAACTAGCAACAAACCTGAGTGCAAGCAATGTGATAGTCAAAGTGTGGAACACCGATACCATTTTAAAATGTCCTAAATATACAACTCTACATAAGAGATACATCCCACTCTTTTACCATAAATTCCCCTCATCCTTTAAGGTTGACCTTTTGTGTAAGAACCTTAAGGGTAAAGTAGCTATTAATGTAGCCCTCTATATAACAGAATGTCTGAAAATGAGGACATCATGACAGTGTACATATAATTACTTAGCACTGAATGTCATTATACTGTTTATCATTTAACTAAAAACCAAATACAACTAAAAGGTTGATCATGTACAGCAATCGACTGCTAATTTGCATGTAACATACAATATAAGAGGTTGATGTGAACCAAATGGTATCTAGAAAATGTACATTACACACGTAAGACCTGTATGACATGTGCATTGCATGAGGTAAAGGGATGATTGTTACTATATTTGATGTTGATGTGGGCCAGATGGCCTCCTAAAAACTGAACGAATAAATAAAAAAAAATACCAAAAATACAAAAAAAATAAAAAAAAACCTTGCTGCTCACCTGTTGGACTTTGACATCGTGATATGTTTACACAGGATTGTGACATGCGGGGTCTGTCATACTGTCTCTGTGTCTGGGTGTCATCTGAAGTAAACAAAGTGTTTCCACCATGTAACGTTTATTATGGCGGTCCCTTGAGAAACGTGAAATCGAGGTTTTATTGTAAATATTTTATGAAGATTCTGTACAGTTTGTAACAGTAATGTCAGGTTAGTTTGTTTATTCACTCAGCTAAACTATTTTCACAAAGTTAACAAAAGCTAATTGGTTTTAGATTGTTGAGGTGACAGTATTTATTGGTGAAGAGAATAAAGTTAGAGAGAAGAATTCATGCTTCACCGCGACATGTACAACTGTTAGTAGACAGTAGACCGTTAGTGACAGAGAGAGACAGAATGTAGTAACTACTTTTACTCTTTGGTTTTGTTTCTGATCATAGAAGTACGTTAGTACCTCAAGACAGAAAACATTATTACTGAATGCAGTAAACCCCTTGTAGTAAATAAATTAAATCACTTAATATACAAGGTTAGTCACAGCTGTTGATGTGATGTTTATTTTAACAGTAAGATGAGCTCAAGTATCGAACATTTGTTTGTTGCAGGTTCTGCGGTCCGGCGACAACAGTGAGTGTGCCATGCACATGTCCTCCACGTGTGAGTGTCAAGACCCTGGGTCAGGCCGTGTGGTGGACAGGAGAGTGCTACACTGCTGTCATCACACTCTTCCCGGAGCAAGTTCACCTGCTACACACGGCGCCTCCCACACTCTTTGTCACCGGACCGCCCGGTACAGGTAAAACTGTGGTGCTGCTGCTGATGGCCATACAGTGGCTGTGGTGTGGTCACCACGTCTACGTTGTCAGTACGTGGTGGGGGAGTCGTGCAGCGTGCATCATGTTGTATCACCTGTTGCTGCAGACAGTAAAGACACAACAGTCAGCAGGTGTGTCACCCGGTCAGCCTCACCTCCTGCTGTATGAGCTTGATGACGGTGAAGACGTGAAGAAGGCCGTCAACGACTTGTCACAGGCGGCGAGCGGAGGGTCGTTGTACGTCATCGCTGATGAAGTAATGAGTGAGTGGAGGTGAGTTGTACAGCGTGTGATGTGATGATAGACACACAGGTAGATGCTGTCTGCATTTACTGGATTACAACTATTTGGTGCTTAACAGGTGATGTTACCTCAACAGTTGTGACACCTGATGGAGGTGTTGTGTTGTCAACATAGATTTGTTTTGAAGCATCGGCTGTTACACAGATTGGGTGGCAACACGTGTCATTATTGTGACGTCACTTACTTGATGACATCATTGGTAACAATATTACACATGATACACAAACAGAATCACACATTAATAACAGTACACAGTGTAACCCGTGTAGCTACATCCTATGTTACAGTCTTGGCTACAGAATCCAGAACTTTTGGACTTTGTGTGACAAGCTGCTGACACCTCGTCTCCATCTGTGGGCGGCATGTTGTTACCATGAATACGCACCCGCCGGCTGGCAAGTGGAATGTTTAACCAGACCCCTCCGCTCTCCTCCAGCCGTCGTCAGGGAAGTCGAGCAGGACGAGAAGATGACTACACACCGTTATGTCCACCCGTACAATAAGCGAGGTGTACCCGACCACACAGACGGCCCGCCAGTCAAACGACTGTATCACCGAAGTCAGGGTCACTCAGGTTACTTTCCAGTTGACTGTGTCACGTGCGGTCGTGAGGTGGCCAGCTTCCTACACAGTCTCCGTGTTGGTGTTACAGGTAGGTGTGAGTGTTGTGTAGTGTAACGTTGTTTACAGTTAAACACTTACTTGTGTGATAAATAACGAACGGGTTCGAAACAGTCTTGTAAATAAGACAGTGTGTTAGTAACGTGTGTCTGTCAGTTTACGTGATGACGTCACGATGCTATTGTTTATGTCGATGTTGACAGAGAGCAGCACAACAACATCTACAACACTCACCTCTACCAGCAGCGGCACAACACCCTGTCTACAGTGGAGAGACGTGCTGGTGTTGCACTCGAATTACGTTAGTGACAACTCGGGTGTGGTGACAGGACTGCAAGAAGCGGGTATCCCAGTGCAGGTGATGAAGGACGATGACATCGAGGACGTGGCCACGGCCCGCACTGACGTGGTGTGGGTGTCGAGTAGAGATCATGTTCGTGGTCTGGAGAGAAAAGTCGTCGTGTGTGTGAAGGATTATGAGTTTGAAAGATCTGCGATTTATTTAGAACAGTACAACCTATCATCTGTCCGACTTGACCTCATGTCCCGCTGTACGTCACAACTTGTGATTGTCTCCCCTGACGACTAGCCGCTTGAAGGCGACTGACACTGACATTGACAATGACACTGACACATTTGTCACCTGCAGTAGTCGTGTGTCAGTCTTTTTGTGTTTGTGCTCTTCTACTCTTAGTCTATCACACGTGATCCCATTATGATGTCATATATATGACGTCATTAGAGATTTTTACATCAAGTGGTTCGTGTCTCTGTTTACACACAAAAAGTGTCAACAAGTTTCTCTGTTACAGAGTTATGTGTATGGTAATGTGTAATCATTTCCGTTCTGTGTCAATGTGTCAGCCTACCAGTGTGACATCTGTGTCAATGTGTCAGTCTAGCAGTGTCATATCTGTGTCAGTGTGTCAGTCTACCAGTGTGATATCTGTGTGAATGTGTCTATATGTTGTACACGTGCTGTCAAAGGGCCTCAACAGACTGTAATGTCAGTGCCGTGCACTAAAGTGTTTAGTCTGATATTGTTTACTGCCAGTAGTAAACAAAGGGGACAGAACTCTGAGACTAACTACAGACACGAGTTGTCCATCAAAACCCACTTCACTGAGTTAAGAGATTGATTGATGTAAACACAACAAACACTAGCGGCTCACTTATACAACACATGTTACAAGTTTAACTGTTTGACACAAACACATTCACACGATGTACAAATGTTGTTTCACATCCTTTATAAATGTCGCCACACGTTTCACAATGAGTGTTTCAATAAAGATTGTTGTTGTTAGTTTAAAACAGGTACAAACAGTTGTTAAGTGGTTAAAATAGTTGTAACAGTGACGTCACCCACAGGCATCACGTGCGCACTGTTACAACAGTCAAACACCAGGCTGACAATATAAACATACACCACACAGCAAATAAACAATAAATACCAATGACAGGATACAATACCTACACCACGATCACATGACACTGTTACAGTTTACAACATCTTGTCACAACACACACTATACCCTGACCGTGACATGTCATGACACGAAGTCTCACAATCAGCCATTGCTGACGTCATGTTAGCCCTCAGTGACGTCATGCGGATGGAGGATGAAGGAGGACAGCGAGTGTCGTCTGTCAGGAAAGCGATGATGAGGGCGAAGATAAAACGCGTGTGCAGCTTATTTTGTCGATGATTTGTTTGACTAAAGAAAACCTTTTCGCGATGTGTTTTGATGGAGTCAACACATGTGTAACTTGGGACTAGACATGTCACTTGTGTGTTGGACTGCAGCTGTCCTGTGTCTTGGGGTCACGTGGCTAGAGCGGTGACCTGCGCTGTGTGCTGGTTGTTCTTGTGTTGTATATTGATGTTTCTTTAATAAAAGGTGTCAAGAAAAAAAAAACAGAAAAAAATCTCTACAGCAGCACTAGCGGACGCACGCTGAGCATATCATCCCAGAAAACTACAGAATCCCAAGGAATAGAGGGGCGACAGTGAGAGAAGGCAGCCAATAAAATGTAAAAGCAAAGTAGACCTCATCCAGCAAACAAAGTCACGTGTTTGTTGTCGACAGTTCACATCACAAGAAGTGAGATGACAGACCGAGTACTAAACCTAAAGAAAGAGACGACGCTACCGATGAAGATAACATCGCTAACGAGCAGTGTCTTTCCTCTACAAAGAAAAGCTGACAACAGCGATGTGAGAAGAACTGATTGTAAAATAACTAAGTGATAACCAACCAAATAACAAACAACTTATTGCTCAGCCTCACCTTCTGGTCTACGACCTTTAATGAAATCAAAATCAAATCAGACACAAGCAATTTTCTTTTGCTCAAAAGGGCAGGCATACATACTCATACAGACATTAACACACAGTTAGGAGTAAAGATACATTATCATGGTAGGTTGTATCTCCTTCAAATGGTCAATGATATTCCAATACTTATATTTCTTGTATATATTAATAAAAAAAGTTGTGTTTCTTGCATTTAGTGTCATCTGTTTTGTTTAACTTTAACTCGCAACCATTATCACACTTGTGTGTGAGTGTTTAGAGTATCACACATTCAAACCTACCATTTCTCTCACCCTTCTCTCAACATCCATCATGCAACTCTCTCGTTCTATTATTTTCCGCACGTGCTCAGTGACAGTGTGATGACGTAGCTCCAACGCCTGAGACAGTCCGCTGAGTCATCTGCACAATCACAGAAGCTGTGGACGACAGCTTGCATGCGTATTACCATCAGGACAAGACTCTTTACTGCCAGTGAAACCTCATCGTAATAAGCATGCAAACTGTCGTCCACATTCATTCCTGTTGCTATAAAAATCTCCGACATTTACTGACTTTGAACTTTGACCTGCTGCGGCTGCTGTGACAAGGCAAGAGCAATTAACTCTGGCGACCTTATACAGACCATGGTGTGGACTTTCCCTGACTTATATCACTCCTTGCCCCGACCACAGAGGGCATTCACTCCTCTAGCAGGCACTCTTCACTCTCTCAGTCTTTGTTTTCTGCTGGCAGCGGTTGTTTCTCTCGACAATCTACCCTGTCACGTGACCCCAGTCGTAGGAAGAAGAGGCCTAATTATTCATTGGTAAGACACTCACAGTTGACAGGGGAAGCGACACTAGGACCTACAATGTTGTTGTTCTTCACCATCTTCTGCGCCGTCCTGACAACAGGTCATTCGTGCTCCTGTCTTCTAAACACGAGCAGAATCATGGACCAACTTGAATTGTACTGCCGGTATCACATGGGTGAGTGGCGCCATCTGACCCTTCCTTTTGTCTTTGCCCTCAACTATTGAGATGCATCCATTGAAATTCTTTTTACCAAATTGTTTTATCTATAACCATTTTATTCACAATAAAGTTTCTTTTATTTGGAGTGGAGGTTTAAAACCTGTGATTCAGGCTGCAAATGCTCCTATCCACACCACAGTTGCAGTCACAAAACGGAACTAATAAGAATAAGTTTGTTTATTTGTGTGCTGGACATCAGATTGTACTCACCGTGTCTTTGAAAACCAAAATGAGTTCACACACTGTCGGAAGGAAAGAAGTGCGAATCTATCGATGTTATGTTCAACTGTTCCTCATCCTTCTTGAGTTGCAAATCATGTATGGTTGATAGATATTTCATGTTGCACTTGGTTCGGCCTGTAAGCTGTACTAGTGTCCGTATAGCCGACTGACACTCGTTATCTACAGTTGTTATTGGAGAGCCACTCACTGAGACTGAGGACAATGGAGAGAGGACCTACACAGTCAGAGTGCGCCACCCTTTGCTGGTATTCAACACTTTATTTGTTGTTTTCTTTACACAATTTCTTTCCTTTTCTGCTCGAGCTTGTTCACGTAGAGTTGTTGCTGTTGTCATTACTGTTGTATGTGTTGTTGGTGCTCTTGCTGCTGTTCTCAATATTTCTGCTGTTCTTTATTTTTATTTTCTTGCTGCTGCTCCCCATTTTGTTTCTTTTTTTCTTGTTTACTTTATGGTGTTGTTCTTCCTGTTGCAACTGTCCTTTGTTGTGGTCATTCTTTCTGCTGTTGTCGTTCTTGGTTTTTACTGTTATCGTTGTTATTATGTTTGTTGCCTTTGTCGTTATTGGTACTTCGGATCAACTTCATTGCATTTCTTTAAATATTTTTTTATATTTTCTTGATGGGTATGCATGAATAAGCTCTACAATAGTGAGGTAACTTATTTTTGTGTTCATTACGGCTTTCGTCGTTGTCATCATCATCATCATCATCATCATCATCATCATCATCATCATCATCATCATCATCGTCATCATCATCATCATGATTGCAGGTTCGAAGTCCAGTCTACGAACCGTTTACAGTAACCATCAAAACATCCATGTCCGAAGACACCTGCGGAAAAAGATTTGATCTCTCCAATACTTACGTGTTTGCTTGTGAGTTGATAGCATGATGAGCTGTGTCTTTCTCTTCGTCCATCTGTCATTCTCATGTTCACTGCAGCTAAGCTACGGCGCTCTTTGCCCTGAGTACTGGTGTATAGGACTACGTTTACTGACGAGACTATAGGAAGATGTACTTACAAGGCTGTGTGACTCTTTACTTACTATATTATGTGACTCTTTACATACTATATTATGGGACTCTTTACTTACTATATTATGGGACTCTTTACTTACTATATTATGAGACTCTGTACTTACTCTATTATGGGACTCTGTACTTACTATATTATGGGACTCTTTACTTTAATTACTAAGCGACACAAAGATATACTGTTGTAGAACTCCCTGGCATCTAGACTAAAAGACACTTACACGGTAATTACTACAGGAAGAGTTACTAAAGTATGTGACTCCTTTGTTACCAGGTATGAGGCTCTTTGTCCTCACTAGGTTGTAGAAGGTAACCCTTGAGTAACCTTATAATTTCAGTAAATAAGGAGAATGGTAATTGGAGAACTTCGTCATGTGACCCAAACATCAAGTGGGAAATGTCACAAAGCAATCAGCTCAAAATGAGAAAATTTGTGAGACGTTGCCCTGGTGCTGTGTGACTACCGTGACCCGGACACAGCCTCGGTAAGTATGTAACAGATACTTATTATCGAAATACCTTGTCATGCACACTATTTTTTTTTTTTGTTTGTTTTACTCACGTGACCTAATAAGCGTATCAGTTTTCCTAATAAAATTTCAAAATTTCAATTAAAATATAAAATAGCTTACAGCGAACTTTAAATTGCTTACAAGGCTGTCGCCATAGTATGTTTTGATGATATTATTTTTGCCGACTGAAATATTTTATATTTAATCATAATTTGTTATGGATTTGCTATTAACGACCCAGACGTGGTCCTTGTACTTGTCATGCACTGCGTTGTGATGTGTTATTATTGGCAGTAAGACTATTTTAGTCTTTGTTTCATACATATTGCACTGTGTTTTATGTGCTTTGTAACATTTATTTGTGTAGAGTGAAACATCTCCCACAACCTGCCAAGCAAGTCTTCCACGTGCTGTAAGCAATGAAACATTGGTCTGATGCAGGAGGCTAGTAAATGTACGAACTTGTGAACACACTATGCTTGTTAAGTGTGATTCTTGCTGTATGCACGCGTGTCTGTATGCGTGTTATGGTGAGACATACATACACAAACTGTTGTTAGTTTATCGGGCAGCGCCTGAGTGAAGAGTAAAGTCATCATCACAGAGAAGCTCTGTACCGGACCCCAGAGGGCATGAGACACAACAGGTCATTGGGCGGGTGGGAGGCGGCAACGACTAAATCTTGCTGTCAGGAGGGATGAGGGGCGAAACTCATCCAATCGGATAGTTCCCAGTAGCTCTCAAACGCAATAAATCGTTAATCCAGTTTGCTACTAGCTTTTTTGAGGCGGTGGGGTGAAATGGAATGAAAAAAAAATAAATTCCAGAATACAACGGCTTCATGACTCATTTGGAACAGACACGTCTCTCAGGTTCCTTGCACCTTATAGCGACATTAACTTTGTGACTGGAGAGCCCCGTCAGACTGACACAACACAGACACAGGCTGGCAATTAACGACTCACCTGACAGTTTAGCATAGGAGTGAAAACTTTCTGATCACTAATTAAAAAGCAAGATCATGCACAGTAAAATATACCTCGCCAGCTGCTTTTTAAGACAACAGTAATAAATAAATAATGATTGGGGCGGAACTGGGCTGATATATGCGCACTTAATTATTCTACGGAAGCCCATTTGCACCCGGGCAGCAGTCAGGTGTGGAATGGTTGTCAGGGCAGCAAGTACATCCTGACACAGCGACTGCCACGTAGACGACACGTACAGACGCCGCGCCTTCTGTCACAGACATTTGTCAGTGTCGTTAATGTCACAACAGCAAGACTGTGTCACCTGAGAAAATCATCGCTGTGATCGCAAACTATTCCATTCTTCACGTCTGCTCCTTGTATCAAAATGGCGCCGAAGCCAGTTGTGTGATCGATACAGTGGCGACACACCTACATGCCTGCTGTGTAGTGTGTAGTGTGTAGTGCTGTGTAGTGTGTAATGTGTAGTGCTGTGTAGTGCAGGCCTTGGAAACTACCCACACGTACCACGTGACACTACACGCGCAAGGATACCTACAGGTAGTGTGACAAGTTTCCTTTTTTTAAAAAATTTAACCCCGAATGTATTCCCATGATAATCTCCATTCACCATAATTTAATCGATGACCTTAGACCTTGAACTGTGTCGCGATGGAAGATGTTTATATCTGGGAAAAGCGAACGATAGAATAGCAGCATAGTGTTACTGTAGATGATCGTGACACAGACTCGTAACATTTTGTTTGGTTTGGATAATTCAGACATCCCTCTCACCAGGTTTAATAAAAGCTTGATCTAAAGTATCGTCCACGACTTCATTGTACAAAGGGAAGCAAAGCTGAGCAGACATTGGGGAGTGATGAGCGGGGTTCTGTCCCTTTATTAGACTACCTTTAATAAGGCTAGAACTAGAGGTAGATTGTGTTTTCTTTCTTGGTTTGGGTTCAAATTAGGCCAGCCTTGTTAGGTTACACGACTAAGGATTGAGTTTTAAGGTTAATTTAAGATTAGAGTGAAGAGACGGACTGTGTAAGAGACAGACATTATGCCGGTTTCATAATTATATTTTTTTCTGTTTCGCCATGTTTGTAATGGGCCAGCTGCAGTTGTGTTACTGAATTTGTCTGTTAAAACTTTGTAGTGTGATAACATGTGAAAATTCTTTAGTTAACTAGTGCTGGCGTCGATGTCTAATACATAGACTGTGATAGCATTCCCCTTTCTCGATCGTGGTGCATCCAGTGGGTGACTGTCGGTTGTTGCTTTTCCCGTACAAGATAAAGACCACAAACGTACATAGAGACTGAACTGAAAATTTACAAAATACAGATGTATCTATAATACTTTTATCATTCATCACAAACTACCAGTCTAATTGACAAGGTGAGGACTAGTTATTTTATAAAATCGATTAAACATATGATAATGGATGGATGCTCGATGGATGGTAGATGGATGATGGATGATGATGAAAAATACGAGAAATAGCACATGGAGGCCATTTGAAATAGCCTGAAAGTAACAATTTGTAATTACAGGTTCAACATAAACTATGTCAACTCGCTGGTACTTGCGGCAGGTGTTGTCTGTCTGTGTAACATTCATCTTCCGTCTCCATCTTCTGTTCACCACACGAGCTCTGGCACAAGGTAGGTTCACTTCTGCTGCTATTCTGACAAGTATGAGGAAAGTAGGAGCAGCATCAAATGAAAAGCCCCCCCCCCCCCAAATTTTTTTAAAAATTAACTGCATATTGAAAGTTTTCCATTAAGTGCTAATTGATAATTGCGAAAAAAATGTCAAAACACGTTACACACACACAGGGACTGACATTTGTTCTTTCATATAGCATATTACAAACATCTGTTTGCGGGCTTCCCGATATTGTAATGAAAGTCACCCAAGTGAACTCTTATTAGCTTTGTCCCTCTTTTCTTCTCTTGTACTTTTCTTTATTTACTTTTTGTTCTTTATAGCTGAGCTAGGATACAATATCAACAGACAGTTTCAAGCGACCCCACACAATAATAAACAGCAATGGCGCTAAACTATCAGCCACCTCTAATGTCACAGACATAAATAATATATCTCCAAAAGTCTCACTGACTATTCACCTTAATTCACTCTTCTTCAATCTTTCTTCTACGAGAAAAAAATTCAGAAGAAAGGCATAGGTGTCTTGGACACTGAAGACTTCAGCCTTTCAGGAAAAACAATTATTATTCGTCTGACATCGGATATAGGCCCTTTAGATATTTTTATATTATAATCGAAATACCTTGATTCTTGTTACCAAGCAGAGTCGTTGTAAGTGAAAACAGTTTCCTCTTTCTCCTGTTTGCACTGAGCTTTGCTTGTCGGCTACCTATGAGCCTTCTAGAAGCTTCTTCAAGGTTCGTGGTCTGCGGATATTCTGTCGCTTCAGTTGTTTCGTTTCATATAATCACTCCGAGGAATCTTCTCCCACCTGTCGTCGAGGAGTCTCTAATCATGGCTGAGGAGATAATCCACAGTTAGTTTAAACAGATGACTGGAGGGCGACTCGCACACGTGTCTTGTCCTAAAGTGTCTTACCTTTCACGTAGATGCTTTTGATGCTCTCCCCTCGTTTGTGTGAGTTCTCTAGATAGAATATTTATTTCACTCTCGCATCGCACTTTTTAACTCACAATTAAAATACATTTTCTTGCTCTTTGCTCAGCAACACAGTAAATAGTTCAACGTTTCAAAATACGATAAGAAAATGAAGATCAAATAGGGAGATCACATAGGTGACCCCTGGCAAGGCAAGAATCTGCTTGTAGTACACTTGTTTTACTTCAGGTCAAGTCAGGTTCTCTCGTCATGTCAGAAATCCTAATCTAGTACACCCAGTAAATTTGCTGTATGTTTAAATTTGCATGGAAGACACATCCATAACAACACAACACACGTAATGACTAGAAAACGCAAGCTACATTTTACATAAATAATTTAAACTGAAGACTTTTTTTTCTTCTTTATTTCATTTTTGTGGCCGTATGCTCCTCAAGGGAGCAACAAGGAATAAACTAACTTTTTTTCGTCACACTACAGATGCAACGTGTGAGGTACCTTCGGTAGAACCGTTGGCCAGTACTTCAGTCACCTGCCACTTTCCTGAGGATGTCAGCAAGACAAACAAGGGCTTCAGTATTGTCATGTACAAGGGCAACAGAAGTCAAGGTAAGTAGAACGGAAGTTACATGCAGTTTGCATGTTTATTGGTTTACCTCTTTCATCTGGTCTTCGTGCGATAATAACAGTACGATATGTCTACCTGAGTCAGTCAAATAGCTACTTCAATATTTTATTAACTTGACTTGTTTTGTTTTATTCCATATTCGTAAAATGATATGTTTAAAATTTTTCTTTTTTGTAAAATTTTGGTAAACAAGATGAAAAAGACATTCTGGAGTGCTGGTGGCTAGAAGGCAAAATGGGATGTGCGGTGTCGTCTGGATACAAGTACAATAGGATGGTCTCTAACCAACTCACCTTGGACATCCCTCAAGTGTCTGCACAACACATTGGGTCTTATGGTTGTAAACTTGTCAACATGGATCGCAACCATATTAAGCCCTGCGAGATGAAAATTAAGTTTGGTAAGATTATAAACATTATTAAATTATTTAATTTCAACCTGCTGTATGAGTGGACAGAATGGCAGCGATGTATTTTATTTAATTTTATTTACGTCTTTATTTACAAATAATATCAAAGCTACAATTTGTGCAAGCATGATGTTTGATCTCTAAGGTTTTAATCAAAACAAACTTTGAAGATCAATGTTAAAGTTTTGCTACAATTAACAATAAAAAACCCAATAAAACAATTCACAAAAGAAAACAAAAAGAATAATCAAGCAATCCAAACAACCCAAAAAAGAAAGCAAAATTGTTTTCAAGAGGCAGAGCTTTACTAAGGCCTAAAGGTAGGTACACTTATCACAACCGACGTGAATGAACCGGGTGATATAGATATTACAGCTTGGGAAGACAGTCCTGGGTATTGTTGGACAAAACAAAGACTTAGTGTTGCACGATTTGCTGAGTTAGAGATTAATGTTAGTTGATAACCTTTCGAAAACCTCCGAGGATATGTTTTGTTCATTTCTGGACATCATACCACGGGCAGACTTGGGGAAGTGATGTAAGGGCATCTTTAAATACCTTCATCTTATTGTAATCCTTTTGTGTAATGGCCGTTGACAAACTGTACCGTGTCTGTGCCTACATCTATTAACGGGTGACAATGCTGGGGACACTTCTGTAGGTTAGTCCACAGTGATTTCTTTTTTAGTATCAAATTAAAGAGTAAGATTATTCCCCTACATGAGCGATTTCATATTTTCCGATCCTTTACTGTCACTGAAATAGTCTCTGACTACAGTCATGACCAACATCTGATGCTGAGGTTCAAAACGCTTGGGTAGGGTAGGTCTAACAACAAAATAAGCCACATTATTATAGAGAGATAAATATTATTTGTTCTCAGTGTAATATTTAAAAACAATGGCAAATATGTAGAGTGTGACAAAAGAGATGGAATTCTAACAAAATTACATTTTAATCACGACAACACGGTCAGTATGAGCATCTAATTCAAAGTTTGAGCTCAAATATTACTCAGGTGCATTTTTTTTCTTGCAGTGGGGAAAACAATGTGTGACGTTTCCTCAGTAGAACACGGATCACAGACGTCACTGACATGTTACTTCCCTGAGGACGTCAGCAAGACCAAGAAAGACTTGGCTGTCTATCATTATGCAAGTGATGGTCATAGAGGTATTTATCATCTATAGACATTTTACTTTTTGCAGCTTTCTTGCTAAAGTTAACAAGTGGGATGTGTCTGTGTGTAATGAGAGATGCTTAACGTTAGAGAGAAATAAACTATTATGATAAACAGAATTACAATTATGTTACTCTTACGAAGAGCTTAGTGAAGTCATCAGTCCAGCCATCGGATTGGTTCTCACTACCCGCTACTGTGTCTCATACAGTCCCGGGTGTGTCTTGACCCGTGTCAGCGTGTGCCATCTAAGAGATATGATGGATGATTGATTGATTGATTGATTGATTGATGATGATGATTAAAGTACGCTGCTAAACAACGAAACTAGATTATTATGCATCATGACAGTGACGTGAAAAATATTTCTTTAATCATGGAAAGACTATGTTTCAGTGAATTCAATTTAATATATTGCTTGTTAAACGATAACTTATTATCTTCATTATCTCTGCATGTCATGTCTGAAGATCGTGTACTGCACGTTGGATGGCTGGGAGACCGTGTGAACTGTATCAGCGACCGTCGCTACCAGTTTGATTGTAGTTTTACCAACCACCTGACTCTCACTATACCCCGAGCCTCCACAGATGAAGAGGGGATGTACAGCTGTGACATTGGTAGCCTTGGGGCTGATAGAAGTGAAAACTGCTTATTCTACCTTAAAAAGGGTAATAAAACTATTTTAAAAAACATTAAGTAACATTAAGAAAATTAATCTACTCTCCAGCCATGCCAATTCTATTTCCTCTATAAAAAACTTTCCTGAGACACAATTACGATCTCTTACAACAAAAGTTAAGGATATCGGCTACACGATAAGAATAGAATTGATTTAAGATGTTTAAATTCGATAATACTAACCACGAATCATCTCCATTTTCTCTCCCAGATGCAGTGAACTCGTCGTGTTCCATCCCCAGTGTCCAGGAGGAGCAGCCTACGACACTGACCTGCACGTTTAGTGTTGACATCAATGTGACGAGAAGAGACTTCACAGTCGTCCGTCTTGGTGATAAGACCAACAACAGTAAAGTTTTAAACTTTTATTTACAAATATACTGTTAAATTTCTTATTCCTCTCCCAATAACCGCATAATTAACATGTTTTTTCTGTTTGTCTCTTCCTGCTACTCTCTAAATATCACCAAGAAGTATTTCGATAGTTACTTTGTTAATCACAGGTGAAAAGCCGCTGGAAGAGGTCTGAGGTGAGAGGAAGAGAGACTAACCATTGTTACATCACCTGTCCTAGGTGTTGCTATCCTAGTCTGCACC